>NC_056731.1:294668715-294688329 GCF_019279795.1 Protopterus annectens
TGTGTGTAAATATATCCCCTTGCAGCACTAGAGACATGGCCAACCGGCATATTTCTGTGCATTGGTTATGTATTTTATGGCCCTGTGACTAGCCGCTGGCCCTAAATTTCCCTCATCTATATAAGCATAATCAATGTCCACCACCATCTAGATTTGTTCATGCAGAATACCCAGGTGACATGTATCAAGGGTAGCAGATCTTGTCACAGTGAATGAAAGCATGATGACGCTGACTGTCCCCATTGTACCTGACACACTATTCTAAACAAATGCACCTAGGAAGCCATGCAGGTATACTGGCATACCTTGCTGATGACAAATTGCTGCTGTGCTGCCTTGCCATCCTGTGCTGCTGTATTGCCTACATGTGTCCATAGTTGAACAGCTCAGACTCCTGGGACACAAACATATACAGGTCTGTGACACACCTGTCATTTTGTAACACTACCGCCAGTGTAACATCAGGCAACAAAGATACACAACATTTGATGTGTAGTCCTGACACATGCCAGCATACACTACTGGCATAACACTACTGCACTACACAAACACATGTAAAGTTATATAGTCACTCTGTATATCAGACACATATATGCAGATCCCCACATCAATGCCATGGATGGCAGGGATGTGGCACAGGTATCACATGCACAGAGTGTGGTGTGGGGGTGCCAGAGGTCTAGGCTGTACCAAACAGTTGACAGCATGTGTGTGACTCAGGAAGGGGTGCAGGTTACATGGGCCATGGAGACATGTTGTGTGTGTCTGTAGGTGACCTACATGTGTGTGTGTGTGTGTGTGTGTGTGTGTGTGTGTGTGTGTGTGTGTGTGTGTGTGTGTGTGTGTGTGTGTGTGTGTGTGTGTGTGTGTGTGTGTGTGTGTGTATATATATATACACAGTCAAGCCCAGTGCTAGCCCTACATGTGTGTATGGTGGAGAGCTGTGGACTGTACATGGTAGAGTGGACAGTTCACACTCTCTGGTCACAAACATGGGAACTGGCTCCACCAGGAGTAGTACAGGCACCAGCATGCCCAATGTCATATGCAGTGCTAGCACCCGATGGTGATTGCTGTCTGCTGGGAATGTGTCCCCATGGGACCACCCAGGACCACGTAACTATGGCCTGCCACATCATGGTGTGGACAGCACTCTTCCCTCTGTAGCACTGGAAGTACTGCCACTATGGGAGTGTGAGTGTGCATGGCCACGTGAACTCTCAGCTGATGGTGTTGCTGGCCTACATCCATGTGTCATAAACTCCCAGCTCCAACCAGATGTTCCAGCACAGACAATGTGTGGTCAAAGACAGATATTTTTTCAGCCCACTGTCTGTCCAGTACATCAGTGAAACATTCCAGGGCATCACCAATGCAGTGGAGGCAGTCACTGATGTCAGACTGTACTCCATTCATAACCATGAGCATCCATCTGGTGTTGCATTCAGAATGCATCTGTGCCTCCATGACAGCCCAAAACATGCATTGTGTGAACCACGATGTGACACCTGCAACACGAGGTGGATGGGCAGCAGTCCTACTTCGAGCACCCCTATCAATCTGCCTGTGTGGTACCTCACCAGCTCTCTGGCTATGGCCAGAGTCTACACTCACTGATGCCATAGTTCTCACACTATCCTGTACTATCTTGCCACTCTCTGACTGTCCAATATCTGTGGCCTCTGGTGACTGGGTATGTATGGGGATACTGACTGTGTGCAGGGACAATGGGGGCAAAAGAGGGATGTCAACCTCTGGGACAGATTCAGCCCCTGACAACCCCACCTGTGCCTCACTATGGCCACCATCATCATCAGAGTCTAATGAGACATTGACATCAGGTTGTGAGGAGGACAGACTCCAAACCCCTGTTCACCTGTGAGAAGCAAGACAAAAGCAGTACATTACCACCTGCACTATTATGTATGGTAATCCACACAGAATCATACAGAAGAGGACCCACAACTGCATTACATGTCCCACATCTTCTCATCTCTGATCCCATGCACAACACATACTCACAACAACATACACATACAACTCAGGCCCTGTATAACATGCACGTCACCTACATCCGGTTAATGTTGCCAATACAATACACCTGTGAGGTATGCAATATGACAGTGCATGTGATAGAACTACACATAAAACCTAGTACACCTATCAAACAAAAACACCTCGTATAGCGTCCACACTGTTTATTAGCCACTTTCATCAAAAGACGTCATCAGAAAACAAATTCACTATAAGTTGCACCCTTTAAGAATACTGCATTCAGTTAACAATCAAACAATAAAACAATCAAGTAGCAGAAACAACAATTTAAATTTTCTTTACATTCAATCTTGTTTTTTTTTTAAAAACACTTAATATTCACTGCATCATTGAGTCCTGGACTTCTATCTGATATCAACTTTATTTGCCAGGAAGCTTCTCTTTGTTCTAAAAATAATTTTAAATCACCTCCCCTAAAATCTAAATGTCCTTGTTCTATAACCGAAAATAAGAATTTCTTAAAGTTGAGGCAACTCAAGATGTGTTAGTACAAAGCACTTTTTGTATCTTTCTTCCTTATATAACACTGGTGTTCCTTAATATGTCCCATCAGCCTTCTAGTAGTCATTCCAATATAGAAGGCTGAACACCCTGAACACACATTAATATACACAACACCCTTTGTTTAACAGTTGAATCTTTCTTTTAATATAATAGTATATTCTGGGCTGATTAACATAATAAAAGGACCCTTCAAAAATGCAGTGGCAAATATTGCACTGTCCACAATTAAACATTCACTTCATCTTATTAGATGAAATACTACCCAATATTCTAGTATTATCCTTTTGTAACAAGTTCTTCAAATTATAGTTGTTCATATAAACAAACCTAAGGTTATGTTGTATCACTTGATACAATTCCTCGATGCCTTGCAAGACCTTCCAGTTGTTATTTATAACTGATTGAATATTGGCACTATCCACTGTCATATCTAGGGTGCAGGTCAAACTTCTAACTTTCTCTTAATTTCTGCTGTCATCTCTTCCCAAAGTTCTTGTTTTATTGCTAATAAAGGGGCACCTGAAAATTGGTGCAAAAAAACAAGGGCCTCTTTTCAATTGTTTCATGTTCTAACTGTTTCAGAAGTTCTTCTTTATATCCCCTATTAATAAGTAAGCTTGTAATAAAACTGAATTCTTCTTTCAAAATTGCTTCATCACTTGTCATCTGACTAGTCCTAATGTACTATCCCCTAGGCATATTCTTCTTCATGAAACTTGGATGATTACTCTTTTGATGTTAACTATTAGTAAGTCACATTTCTATATATTTTGCTATTAAATTCCCTACTTGTCTCATTTCAAGACACAGTAACATCCAAAAGATTCACTGTGTGGCCTACATCCCCAATTATAGATTTAAAAAAAAGTGGACCTCTCGTTAATTTCTTTCAATAAATTTTGACAGTCAGCCCAACTGCCCTCTAGCACAAAGAAAAAATCATCTACAAAGTGTTTGCACAAACACACCTTAAAAAGATTTCTAACATTGCTTAATATACTGCTTTCCCACCAACCTAATACAATGTTAGCAAAAGATGGGGAGGCTGGAGACCCCAGAGCCACCCCCATTAATTATTTATAAAATTTTTATTGAAAATAAAACAGTTGTTATCTTATAAAACTTCTATTAAACTACAGTAAAAATTGACTTGCTGATTCATAAAATCAGTATAATTAACAAGAAACATTCTGACAAACTCTACTCCATCATCATGGGGAATAGCAGTAAATAATGAACAAACATCAATGGTACACATTATGTTTTTTCTGTGTCATATTCATATAAATTGCTAAACTCACAAAATTGATTCAAAAAAATCCCAAGAATCCAAGATGAAGGACTCCAACCTGCTAACTAAAGGATTTTCTACAGAATCAATTACCAGAGATATCCCCTTTGTGATATAGTTGCAGGCAGAAACTATCAGAAGAAAGGGGGGTTATTCAAACACTTAAGTAACTTCGGAATCCCGAAAAGTACACCTACTTTGGGATTTTCAATGTTGCAAAACTTGAAAGTTTGTTCATCTAAACTTTTCTCTAAAAACTGTCAAATAGAAAGTCATGTACATATCTATAACATTCATTAATGCGTGCACTGTCAACCTTGCTATATTCATTTTCATTATTTAACATGCTTTCAATAATTGCAATATATTTTTCTTGGTCCATCAGAACCAACCCACCCCCTTTGTCAGGCTTCATAATTTTTAATTTTTTATTTTGCACAATTTCCTTTAAAGCTTCCTTTTCATCAATAGTTAGATTAAAAAAACTTGTTGTCAACATTTTTCTTACACAGTAATTCCCTAATAACATCTTCACATAAGGTCTCAAAAACCTTTAAAGTATAATTCAAAGGCGGATTAAATGCTGACGGTTTTACAAGCTGTGATACTTTCATTGTTTTTACTTCACTTAAAAATACTTAAGATTCAATTTTCGAACATACGAGTTCAAACACACTTTGTACAAACACACCTTGAGTTGCCCCAACTTTAAGAAATTTTTATTTTCAGTTATAGAACAAGGACATTTAGATTTTAGGGGAGGTGATTTAAAATTATTTTTAGAACAAAGAGAAGCTACCTGGCAAATAAAGTTGAGATTAGATAGAAGTCCAGGACTCAATGATGCAGTGAATATTAAGTGTTTTTTTTTTTTTAACAGAAGTGTGTATGTTAAGAAACATTAAATGGTTAAATGTTTCTGCTAATTGATCGTTTTATTGCTTGATTGTTAATTGACTGCAGTATTTATAAAGGGTATAACTTATAGTGAATTTGTTTTTGATGAATCTTTTGATGAAAGCTCTTGTCTGGATATCCTTGCTTATTCAGCTATATGAGGTGTTTTTTTTGTTTGCTCTTTTACCTGTTCCTCGGACTGTGGTTTTTGTTCCAGTTCCCGGTACAACAATCTTGAGAATGCTATGACAGTTGTAGTATCACTGCCTCAGGTATGTACCATCTCCCTCTTGTGCTTGAATGGGCATCTTGGAGTAATTGCCTCCTGTATAGCAGGCTGCGTAGTTGCTCATAACTATAAGTGCAAACATGTCAATGTTTGTACAAATACACACCTGTCATTCCTTAGGCTATGCACTGTAGTTATCTGCTCCAAAATGGAACATACAACTATTCTACCCTGGCGAAGCATAACACTTGTGCATAAGGCAAAATGGTAGCCCTTAACTTTCATGGGGTATACATGATCTGATCTGTAAAACAACAGTATCACACTTAGGTACAGGCCCACGGACTCTGGCCACACCTGATGGACGTATGAAAAGGTGAGCGAGAAGTATTGTCAGCAACACCAAATGTTGCAGTGTTACAAGGTAATATGTCCATATATCCACATGTACAGTAGCTAATTTGACATTCTGAGTATGTGTGCACAAATGTGGGTAAAAGCCAAACCCCTCGCACAATGCAGATGGACCTGACACCCATGTACTGGTATGTAGAGACTGACACAATGACTGATACAGTATTATACTGGTGAACACAGTAAGCTTACCTGGATGCTCCTATGATGTGGATGCTGTGGCACCCACCTGCAGGATGTATGGTGTTATGGATGCCTGGGAGCTGTTCATTGATCTTAGGTTCGCTAGGAATTCCTCTGTGGCTGAGAGTGGTTGTTCTGCTGCAGGCCCTCCACCGATGGCAGCATGATCCCTGGCAAGAGCAGCGGCCCTTTGATGTGCAGCATTGACCATATCCATGCCCCGGTGTTGGACCTGCTCATATGTACTGTCCTGTTGTCCAATCAGATTAACAGCCCTGACAAGGTCACCCCACAATACTGCCCACTATTCATTGTTGTGGCAATCCCTGGAAAGCAGGATGTGATGGTGGAGTCTAGTCACATTCTTACTTTGTATGGCCGATATGTATACTCTGCTGCTAAGTTTGGGCCTTTGTCCCCCATTAATTATGGCTTTGTCCTGATTTCTTACTGTAGGAGGTTGAGAGGTATGTTAGGCATAGCTCTCAACCAGACAGGGATGTACATCCATGAAACAGGGAATTAGCCAGAGTGCATCAGGGACATTCAGGGACATTTTTACAATGCTAGAATATTTATGTGTGACACTGACAGACTGACAGGAGGTGAATTACAGTACATAATTTGATATTACAGGAGTGTACACCCTTACTTAGTATCACTATGTTTTATGTGTAATCCACTATCTTTACTACAACAGCTAACCATTGTAGGAGGAATTGACAGGGACAGAGCAGAGATGTGATTCAAAGCAGGGACAGTAGAAAGACATGCCTGCAGGTGTTGGACAGCAGAGTATCACGGACATGTCAATCTCATAGAACTAATATAAGCTTACTGTTGTAATCCCTATTCCCCATTCCTCCATCCTCCCATCTGCATCCCGTTTTATGGGGAAATCTAGTACATACCTGGTAGGATGATGTATTCCTTTTTTGAAGCATTATTCTGAAAATGGTTTGCACATACATTGTCTATGTGAGTAAAACCACATACAGAGCTGTTCCCCATAAGCAATTGCTTGCCTTTTGAAGATAATGCTCATTAACAGGTAATTGCCTCTGCAGCAATCTGTGGCTCAGAATTGCTAACTGCATCCAAAACAGCTGAACTGCACTATCATTAGCCAATGACATGACACCACAGTGCAATATATAAGGCCTTCATGTAGGCCTTGTCCCCTTTTTTTGAGATGGACATTACTGAGGTGTGGAGACTACAGCATTGCAGAAGGTAAGTACAAATACTGCCCACTGTAAAGATGTATGACGTATGTCCACAGTTTTGCCTCATATGTTTGATCAGTGCCCCATGACAGTGTGGTCATCTGGCAGTTCACTGGCAAACATTGTGGGTTGAGGTCAGTAAGGGGAGAGGGACATGTGAGTGTCACACTTCATACCCATTAGAATATGCATGCTAATGCGGTAGCTGCTATTCTGTCAACTTACTATCTTTGTAGGGGCAAACTATGAAACATGTCCTTATTTCTGGGCCTCGCCCCCCGCTTTATGTATTGTTGTGTCTGGATCCCTTGTTATAGAGGGTTGAGAGGTATGCTTGGTCTGTAGTAGCTACCTTAACATACAGCTGTGTATGCTCCAGGTTGCAATAGCTGCAGCCTAGGACACAAAGGGGAGTGTGAATACACTGGAGGACAGCAAGCTGTAAGTGTAACTGTGGCAGCAGTGGCAGCCCGGTCATTACAGCAGAGCTAGTGTAAGGGTACCCTTTACAGTCCACTTGAGGCATGTGCTTAAGGTACATCTGTTATGTAACAGTGCCATTAGCAGAGTAATAGGCGACATATAGTTAAGCTGTACGAATATGTGCAGTTGGTCCCTACCTGCAGGCCTTTGACTTGCAAAACTGGGTAACAAATAATTCAGTAGCAGTAACCTATGGGGATTAAAATTACATGGCTCAGTCATTACTTGATGTCTTCACTATAATGTCATTGAAGTGCAACACACTGGATTTGAACCCAGGACTGTTTGTGGCAAAATGTACTGTATGTAAGGCATTTAACAGACTGAGCAACTGAGTCAGTGCTGCAGTAGGTTTATTTGCCACATATGCACTCAGCCATACAGGCTGTGACACAAGTTGTCTGCATCCATCAGCATGTGCATAGCTTTCAAAGGCAGTTTTCCTGCAGTAGAGTCCCAGCTGAACATATGTACTTTGCATCTGATGCCTTAGCAGGTGTGTTTAAAGATGTTGCAGATAAAAGGGAGCATTTACCTGCTATCCCAGCCCTCACATAATGCCATTATTATTTATTTGGCTGTCTACTGGTGTATTTTTGCATCAGAGTCCCAGGTACATGCCCATTTTTCCAAATAGGTTTAATTTCAGTCTGTCAGTGGCAATCAGTATGTTTTGCTGGAAACACCTGTTTTTATTAAGATCTGTGTGGCATAGTGGGTTAGTGCTTTAGGCTGTTTTTAATAGGGGCCTGGGTCCAAAACATGGCAGAGGTGACTATTTTGTACATGTGCCTAACACTGTGAGAAGCACATAAGATCATTAAGGCTCATTAAAGCTCATTTAGGCAAATTTCCATGTTGTGTCACTTTGCTTAGCTCAGCACAAACCCACGCTAAAAGAATTAAAAAGAAAAAGGGGGTGATACAACAGTGGTGAAGTGGGGGCAAGCAAGGGGAAAAACATAGTGAAAGGCAGGTAGGGATGTACAGGAAGGGTGTAGGAAAGAACCATAGCTTTCCATTTCTTTTATAGCAACAGATGTGCATTTTGACAGATTGTTTGGATGAATTTGGACTCTCAAAAACACAGAGAGAGGGGTGAAGACAACATAAATGTGTTTTCAAGCCAATTGGACCACATTAGTTGTGTCCAGTGGACACGTGTGCGAAATAGAGAGCTATGTATGGGGTGATATTTTTTGTGGGACCAGTGCCCGTTTTGTTTTTAAGGAGAGAGTGGAATGTTGGGGAGGAGATATAGATATGTGTAGGGAGGTAAGCTGGGTAGGAGAGGATGCAACTGCAGACAGACAAGACAGCAGACTCGGGAGGTGTATGACATATGAGGGGGGTAAACACCTTGGAAGGGGAGGGTGTTGTGGAATCCAAGATGCATGTGTCTCCAGATAGCGTGACTGACATCCCCACCCATGGGCACTTGACACTGCTCCTTCACTGCCCAGAAGGTGGCTGTGCTGGAGGTTGGGTGCCAGGGCCAGCCTGCCCCACTAGGTTGTCCAGTGTGCCCTCAATCCAACGCAGGCAATATTCATAGCTCCAGTGAATGATCCTGTGCATCATGGCTGGTAGTTGATCTTGGGTGACTACCGCCCCTCTGCCACTACTCCCAGGGGGAGGCCAGGCCCCGACCCTAAGGTGATTCCATCCAGAGGTGATGCAGGGGCAGAAGAGGGTCACCAGGGCCTGGGTCCAAGATGTGCCAGGGCAGAGTGCCACAGCCAGCTGAGGTACAGTAGGCAGATCACCAGGAACTGGCCTACCCTGTTGTGCTGTGGTGATGGTATTATATTAATAGTGAGTGTTAAAGTTATTTATTTGTTTCATATATATGTATATACTTTTGTATACATGCTTTATTTGTTTTATATTACAGTTTGTGATGGGTTTTAACAAACATATGATCTTAATTGTCAGCTGACTATCAGTTACACTATAAATGTTGTTTTTTAGCATTTTTCATGTGTCTGATGAGGAGACGAGTTCTGTCGTGAAATCACTCACCATATCTGCATTTATTCCTCATTTTAAACATTAAATACTCGGTGTGTCAGCTTGGTGCAGTTTTGTATTTCTCTGTTTTTTCTGTTAACTGCACCTGCCTTGCTTTGAGCCGTTTTGCTTTTTTAGAGATACTAGGTAACCTATACATTACTACAGAGAATGCAGGTGTATACAATATATTGTTAGTGCACTGAAATATCTGTGAAGTCAACAAGCAATATCTGATTATGGGTTATTATTTGTAGTCTACAGCTATTACACTGTTATACTTGACTGCAGCAGTGTACCTCACAGCCCGAATGCATATAGCTGAAATGCAATGCTGAAAACAAGAGAATCATGATGTACACACTTTACCTTGGTGTTATTGCTATTGGTTCATGTGTTGTTGCAGAACAGTTGTCACAATTCATTTCTTACAAAACAGCTCTGAATCTACACTTATTGCACAACAGACTTTATTAGATATAACTTCAAGCAGGTACTGGTAATATTTCATGGTTTATTGCAGAACAGTTGTAATAATTGATTTCTTGCAAAACAGCCCTAATTCCACATTTATTGCACAACAGACTTTACTAGAGATACCTTCATGCAGTTACTGGTATAGTTTCGAGTTTTTACTGCACAACAGTTGTCATTATGCAAATGTTGCAATACAGCAGTAATTCCACTACATATACTTTATTACAGTTAATGTGTTAGTTAGTCTTCCCTGCTTATTGAACTACAGTTGGCAGTATGCACTTATTGCAGTAAAGCTGCCAATCCACATTCATTGCAGTACAATCTTTACTGTATATACCTAATCTCAGTTAATGCTTTACTCTTCCATGCTTATTTGACTACAGATAGCAAAATACATCTGTACTCACCACACTCATGGCACAACACATGCACCTTCATGTTGCAGACCCTCTCCTCTGCAGCTGCTGGGAGTGAAGCACACCATTACGCATACCAGTTTATCAGACATTCAGATTAGGTATTGGTGAAACAAAGATAAAATTACTTACAAACTTGTGGGGCATTCCCTGGCCAAGCCTCTCGGACCCAGGTGTCCAAGACATCCCCCTTTCTATGCTTCAGGTCCCCATAGTGGTGATGAACCCACTCACCTGTGCAGAGGATACCTGTCACACTCGTGAGTTCATATGCCAGCTGGTGCCAGGCCTCTGCCTTGCACTCTAAGCCCTGGAACCCATCTTGCAGCAGCCGGTAATCATGGTTTTTCACCAGGAGTCCAACCATGACCCTGGACTCCTGAATGCCCCACCGCTGTGCCTGGAAGTATGCACCCTCTCCAATGCAACCATAGTCACTATACAGGTAGAACTCCAACAGATTATGCTGTATTCCTGCCTAATGAGCTTAATATAGCCTATTTTCCCACCCTTAAATGCCTCTGGTCAACATTTAAAAATGCAGTATTTTACTTAGCACCACACAAACCAGCTCAGCTCAGCTAAGCAGTGCTTAGTAGAGCTTTGTGGTGAGCAAACCAGCCAAGCAGTGCATAAACATTATCAGCAGTTATTTTGTTTATGCAGTGCTTAGGAGGTCTTAGCAGAGCTTAGCTGAGCATAGCAGGCCAAAATTTTAAAATAATTAGCATAATTTTCTAAACAAAATGCTTGCTTGTCCTTCCATGTATTCAAACCCTGCATGTACTGCACATGAGGCCATAACTCTACCCATTTAGCTATGTGGATATGTGGAATTTTGCTATACATTTACATATACCTCTAAGCTACCTTTAAGCAGTGCTGAGCACCATGCCACATTGTGCAAAACCACTCTGGTACACTTAAACTTGATTTTTCAATAAATAATTAAATACATCCGTTTTCTATTTTTAGATGTCTGGCAGGAGTCTCGACACCACTTAGCATTACTGTGCTCTGTGCCGCGCAAACATGCTTTTTTTTTTAAAAAAAATAAATTACATTGCTATAATACAATTGGACAGTGCAGTGGGTATGTTACTCATCTGTGGACACAGCACCACACTCCCTACACTGATTCAATAACCATGTTCCACGGCTGTCCCTTGGCAACGTGCTACAAGAAGTCTGTAGTTATACTGTGTCCAACACCCACAGTCCATCTCCAAGGCTGGAAATGACAGCAAGATAGGTACATACACCAAGTGGTCTCACAAAAGAAATGTTCAAAAGTGTCATGCTGTCACAGCTACCAGTCCCTACTACCAATAACCAGGGTGACCGATATAAATCAAGACAGAGTATAGCAGTAGCACACACACACACACACACACACACACACACACACACACACACACACACACACACACACACACACACACACACACACACACACACAGTATCAGTGCACATAAGCAACCCTGACTATGTGAATATGGGTAGAAACAGTCAGGTAGTGTTAACAAACATTCCCTCCACAGGTCTGCCAGGTAAGAGAAGGTATAAAGTACCTATAAGAAGACTGTAATTATACACTGTGTACAAACATACAACTGCCCAACCCAAGGCCACAGGTTGTTGTAATAATATCTGTAGAGTAATGATTAGAGCAATGATCATTAAAGATGTGATCCCTGCAAGAATCTACATTTGTTAACTGACATCTCTCTCTCTCTCCCACCTTATCTTCACCAATAATCTAAACACATAAATGAATGGGTATGTTTTCCACCAAACCTGCTGTTGGGACATGTGTCCTATTGTTCTGCAAATGTTGAAATGTATTCCAATTAATGTTCCCTGTTCAAATACTATCATTTGTGGTCTGTTGCTATCAATGTAACCTGCATGCCAGTGTAATGCCCACTGTGGTTCCATATATGCATGTGTTCTGCCTGCTATGCAAATGTTCCAAATCTGTTGTTTTTGGTTAATGGGAATACTCATGCATGTTGTATTAACCAATCCTGGAATGTCTTTACCATTACTAACCAACATATATTCTAAAACTGCAACACCATAGCATGTCTGGGAAGGCCAATCCCAGCAGATCTGCCTCTCCCGCCTCATCTGGCCATAGTACCGGGCCCCATTGCTTTTGGGACCCACCCCGGGACCACCTCGTCCACTGGTCATGCACCACCTTTGGGTGGAACCACCTCAAGGGATGGGGCTCCTCCCCCCCTGGGTGCGGGCTCTGAAAGGATCCTGCCAGCCGAAGCCAGGTCCAGGGTCTGGTGTATAGCGAGCTCCTCAAGGAAATGGGAGCTCTACTACGTTAGCTTGAGGGCTGTGTGGTGCAATCAGAGGGTCAGCCTGCCCCTCCTGCTCAGTCCCCAGCACAGCCACCTTCGGGGCTGTGAAGGTGCAGTAGTGCAGCAAGCTTCCAAGTGAACTTTCTACTCTGTCTTCCACACATCTTTTTAAAAAACATCTCAAAGAACATTTTAAAACTCACTGGCTCTGCCCCTACACTAACCCATCCCTTTTATTTCTTTTCTCCAGGGTACTTTATTACTAATTATTGGCCTTTCTGCAGTACTATGTTGTCCCAAAAAAAAATTTTTTACACCTTTTCATTTATTGTAAATTTGCTCTTGATCATCCTCTTTTGCAAATATCCCAAATAGTAGTATTACCTGTATATGTTTATAGCTTTTCTATATTATTGTTGTATAATAATGTCTTTACCTATCTGCTTGGAGCTTTTCTCCCTGGGCCTCTACTGAAAATGGACATGTATCCAGTTAGACTAGCCCGGTCAACAAATATAAATAAATAATAAAAAAAAAAATAGTGACTGCCCATGGGTGGGGACCTCAGTCCCCTCTATCTTTTTGGGGGCTCAAGGGCTTCTGATTACCAAACACTCCTCCCCGTCCAAGGTGGTTACCCCCACATGTGTCATATACTGCATCTGTATGGTGTCTTGTTTGTCTTCCTACCCAACCTCCCTCCCCAAATATACCTACTATCCTTCCCCAACATCCCACTCTCACCTTAAAAAAAAAAAAAGAAAGAAAAAAGGGCTATCAGTTCCCCAAAAAAATGTTGTCCTATACATAGCTGTCCATTTAGCACATGTGTCCACTGGACACATGTAATCTGGTCTAACTGGCTTCACAACACATTACTGTTGTCCTCCCCCACCTCTCAGCGGTTTGAATGTACAAATTTACCTCCAAATTCAGTAGATATGCGCAGCTGTTGCAGTAGAAGAAATGGACAGCTATGGACCTTCCCTACACCCATCCTGCACATCCCTAGCTATCTTTCATATTGTTTTTCCCTCTTCGTGCCCCTTTTTCACCACTTTCTTATCATCCTTTTTTTCTTTTAAAGAAATTAGCATGGGGGTAAGCGGGAGTAAGCAGTAGTAAGCGGGACTAAGCCTGTTTGATGGTGCTAAGCAATGCCTACATAGATTAAGCACTTTTAAGGCTGTCTGTCAGCATAGCTAACCATAAGTTAGCATTGCTTACTGCTGCACAAACACGCTTACACCTGCTTAAAAGTGCCTTAATTACTCTGTATCCAATAGCCCTTGTTCTCCCCAGCAACAAAACACTCAGCCCTTGCAAGATTTGAACTCACAACCCTGCACACCATAACCACAGATATTTACCACTAAGGCATCTGAGTTGCATTGCTATCTGATGTTCATTCAAGAGTAGGGAAAAGGTTTGTTAACATTAGTCATGTGTTGTACATAGATATAAATGTATATGTGTATGGAGATGCATATATATATATATATATATATATACACATACATACATATATACATATATATCTATATATATATATATATATATATATATATATATATATGTGTGTGTATATATATATATATATATATATATATATATATATATATATATATATTTATATACACACATATATATATATATATATAGCATTAATACGTAATATATGTAGAGCTATACATATAAAATATACACACATATGATGATTGATATATATATATATATATATGTGTGTGTGTGTGTGTGTGTGTGTGTGTGTATGTGTATATGTATATATATATATATATATATATATATATATATATATATATATATATATATATATATATAAGTTTACACTTACATGAATGGTGATTTCCGTGACAAATAAAGTTGACTCATACATATTAAGTAGGTTGTATGGTCGATGCAACAAAGTCGACAAATTCTGTCTACCATAGTTTCTAAATCCTGCATTCACAGCAATGCTGTGAATCCCTGCCCTGTGTACGTCCTTCTAAATGAAAGTACACATGAACATTGATATTCCGACGGTCGCTTCTACCATGGTCGAGGAGGTGGCTGTTGGACATGTCAATGTCGACCTTTGGACTGTAAACCATAGATATATATATATATATATATATATATATATATGTATGTGTGTGTGTATACATATATATATATGTGTGTATATATAGATGTATATACATATATATATATATATATATATATATATATATATATATATATATATATATATATATATATATATATATATATATATATATATATATATATATATATATATATATATATATATATATATATATATATATATATATATATATATATATATATATATATATATATATATATATATATATATATATATATATATATATATATATATATATATATATATATATATATATATGTGTGTGTGTGTGTGTGTGTGTAGTGTAGTTGGATATCAAATCCACACTCTGGACCTCTTACTGCAACAAATGTCTCCAAAGTCTGTCTAAATGGGGATAAGGGGGCTCAAACTAGGGTCCTCTTTAATTATTGCCCTTATCCCTTCCTCCTCAGCTGAACAGTTCTGCCTTGCAACAAAATAATTAGGCCTGCCAAGCCTTGAACCAGGACCCTGTGAACTATAATCAAAGCAATGT
The DNA here is from genome assembly GCF_019279795.1 of Protopterus annectens. NCBI lineage: Eukaryota > Metazoa > Chordata > Ceratodontiformes > Protopteridae > Protopterus > Protopterus annectens. The sequence goes on from NC_056731.1 coordinate 294,683,885, forward strand.
ACCATTACACCAACTGAGCCCTATAAAAGTGCAATGACATTCCCAACATATCAGTTAGTACAGTCATTCAACAATAGGGAAAGGTCTGTAGAATCAGTCAGGTTTGCTATATATACATGTATATATGTATGGAGATGCATATATGTGGACAAATCTATACATAATACATACATATATATATATATATATATATATATATATATATAGAGATATACAACCACATTTATATCTACATATATGCATACACACAAATATAGAAAGGTGAATATATATATATATATATATATATATATATATATATATATATATATATATATACATATATATATATATATATGTGTGTGTGTGTGTGTGTATGTATACATAAATATACAGAAATATATGACAGCTACAAACACATGCAATCTGAGGTCATGCTGCTGCACACTAGAAGTCTAAATCTGAAAATGTACTCACTGGAAGTATTCCTTAAAATGGGGAACAATGACACCTGTGCTGTAAACAGAGACCTGGTTAAAGGCAGCAGGAAGCACCCCTGCACTACCAGCCTATAACTCATTCCACAACTTTTGGCTGCAGAACTTGGACTGAAGCCCCAAAAATGGTGGTATTTCCATATTCATTAAGGATGCACACACCTTCAGAGTGGTAGAACAACATTATGCACTACAGATCCTACAGGTGTAGCTAACATTGGGTAAGACAGTAGCTCAGGTTGTAGCCTGCTATAGGTTCTGAAATATATCCCAAGACTCACACTCCATGTCCCTAAAGACCATACAGAATATTAGTGTCCAACCTAACACTCTCATACTGGTTAGCTTCAACTACCCCACCATTACTTGCGAAAGCTACATGTACCGATGCACATGCCCATCACATCAACCTGGTCCTTGCTAACATGGGTGACTGTTGCTCTACACAAATAGTCAACTCCTCCCTTGTTACATCTTAACACAAATTAATCACCTTTGGAAATCCACAACACTCCCCCTCCACAGGTAACCACCATGAAAAGCCTGTCCAAAGCTAACTATGGCCTCATAACAACAAAGGTGGCTAACCTCACGGTAGCCGTGCAAATGTAGACTAGTTACATGACTGCTGAATCAAACAACAATGCACTACGAACATTTACACAAATTCATGGATACCGCCATACCCAACAGAACCAGGACCCTCATCTCCAAAAAAAGGAAGCCGATCTGGTAGTCCCCAGCCATACAGAAACTGTACAACAGAAGGAGGGAACCGATATGGAATAAGGTGAAATCCCAAGACTGGAAAAAAACCCTTATCAGCCTCAATTAAAAGTTGAGATCCCTCATCAAATACTACAAAGTTAGCTGTGAAAACAGAATTGGAGCACATAGTAAAGATAACCACAAGGCCTCATACAGTTATGCAAAGAACCTCCATGGCATTATCAAGATTTGTTCTGAGCTACTAGACAATGGTACCGCCTAAACTGAGCCAACAAATATTGCCAATATACCGGCTGACATATTAAGTGCAAACATTACCCCTCTCTCACCCCTCAAAGGACCAATCACAATACCAGTACACTGCCAGGCACCCAGTATTACTGCTGCGCAGGTTAAAGCATCACTGTCCAACGCCAAGAATACAGCTTCTATGGGGTCTGACAATATCCCTGGCTGTGTTCTACATGAACTACAGAGTGACCTGGCAGCTCACCTGGGTCCCACTGTTCAAGCACAGCCTCACCTCAGGCTTTGCTCCTACTGAATTGTGCATTGCTACAGTCACCCCTCTCCACAAATGAGGTGATACTACAGACCTTGGGAAATACCGCCCCAACTGCATGACAAGTCTGTTATGCAAAGCTATGGAATGCATCATCATGCACCTAATAAACAGGGATATAGGAATCTGCAGACTCAGGATCCCACACAGTTTACTTTTGTGAAGGGTAGGTCATACCTGCTCAATCAACCTGGTCAACTTCTTAGCATCAGTCACCTGAGCTGTGGATGAAGGCAAAGTGGCACATACAGCCTACTTTCAACTGGCCAAAGCCTTTGATAACATTCCCCACTCAGGAATCATGCAAAAACTCACTAAGCTAGGTATCAACTCCTGTATCACTACATGGGTTGAAAACTGGGTCACAGATAGGACTCACAATGTGGAAATAGCTGACTGCAAGTCAGACTGCTGAGTAGTCATAAGTGGAGTCCCACAGTGTTCTGTCCTAGGTCCTCTCATGTTTGGTATCAACTTCTCTGAAGTCCATGCCAACATGAAGGGCCTCTGGCTGACAAAGTCTGCAGACAATTGCAAGTTGGAGGCTATTATTAACTACACAAGTGATGTTGGCATCCTACTGAAAGGCCTCACTGAGACCAATGACTGGTGTCAGAGCCATGGCCTTATGCTCAATGTCAGAAAATGTGTTGTCATCCCCTTTGTGGAAAACCCTGTTCCTATGATTTACCACACTGATGGTAGTCACCTGAATAAAGAAGGCGTAATAAGAGATCTGGGTACACAGGTTGACAGCAATGTCTCTTGACCACCACACTGCCACTGTAGTCACAAAGTCCTTCTATGTGGCACATCTCAGTACTAACGCTTTAGCATCCAGGAAAGAAGAGGTCATTGTCCCACTGTACTCTTGTTGACAGAGTGACACAGTTTGTTTCAGCATACATATTCTGATAGATGTGAGGTAGGTAAATGAAATGTATGTCCTCCTTTTTTGACAACAATCATATCATTACAGTGATTTACCAGAGAAATGATAATAACCTGTAAAACAGACCAGAAATATGAGCAATAAACCTGGACATCCTAAAACAATCCTGCCAGCTGACAGGTATGCTCAGTACCCCATTCTGCAATGAATCTGGACCAAGGCTGACAAAGTGGTGGGTGGAAGCCATGAAAATGGAGATGTATCTGAAGTACTGGCATCGATACGCTAACACAGTTGCTGTAGTAACATCCTCCTGTGTGCTCTAACATATATTTACTGAAATAGCACAAGTAATTGAATTAGGACATCTGCTATGGGTAATTACATGTGTATTTGCAAATATATCAGACACTATGGGGATGTAACAGCAGTAACAAACAGACACCAGTGTGAAAGTGCAGACCCACAACCAACATTACCACAGTCATAGTCACATACCAGTAAGTCAAGTGAACAGTAGAGTATACATACTGTGTGAACAAATACATCATTGTTTGCCACTCACACACTAGCCCTATATATATACAGTTCCAATTCTCAGTGTAGTCTGAATCCTGACCTTGGTACAGGACATGTCTCAGTCTGCCCCTACAAACACATGCAGCCAATAGATCAGTGTAAATTGGAGCAGCATGCACAGTCAGATAAAGATGGAGCCATAACACTTACATCCACCCTCCTCCATACACAGCCCAAATAACATGTACACATGACATGTGTACACAGGCATGACAGTCTGCTAACAATGGCCAGACATACACAGGCCTCCCACATGTACAGTTCACCTCAGAATGTACAGGCTCAGGACTCATATCTAAGGCCTCTTCACTGACATGTCTGTGGGTCTACTACATCACTGGGATGGTAGCAGGAATGAAGTTAATAAATAATGATAATAAACATGACTGCACCTCATTGACGTCTGGACAGAGCCTGACATCATTTGGGGCAGAGGCACAAACACAGGGGTAGATTGGACATACTGCTGTCATACATTGAGACAGTTGCAGATATTACTGGGTTTGTTGTACCATCCTTTATGAGGAATATGACGTTAGTAATACCAATAGATGTGAGTATTTACCGACTGCATTCCCCACAGTCCACGACTGATTTATCAAGGACACCAACTGTCTGGGGAACAGACAAACCATAACAGGCAGACATGTGCTCAGTCTGTGGACTGCGTGCCAGTGGAGAGGTATGTCAGAGACATATCACTGTCAGTCGTGAAGTCACTCACTAAATGCATGTCCACACAAACCCTGTCAATCTATCAATCCACCATGTGTATAACAGCACCAATGACATAGAATCTGTTCTCGAATCTGAGGATATGTCCCCCATGTTGTTTGGCTATCTCCACATGTCCTGTCCTGTGATGTATTGCCACCTAGTGTATGTGAATCTGTAGGCCACCACCTCTGTAATGTCCCTCACTCAGGCAAGGAACAGGGGCAAGGCCCACATTAAGGAATATCCCATATGTCGGAACAAGCAACAGTGTCCAGGCCCACAGCACAATACAATGTGGGCACCTACACAGCGGTACGGCCTTAGCAATACCTGACATCTGCACATCTGTACAGAGGACAGACAGAAAGTAGACAGCCAACAGGTTATGCATTAGAATGAATGTTTTGAAAGACAGACATCTGAAACTGAAAGGAATGCCATTACTACATGACAGCAGTCCTACAGTTAATATCAACATAGCAGATCAATA
>NC_056731.1:294688829-294774411 GCF_019279795.1 Protopterus annectens
AGAGCCATAACAGTGGTCCACAGGGTAAATGATGCTGGCCTGCACAGCAGAACTTATGAGCATGTGCAGCATTGGGCCACTGACCTCATCCACCATGCCCGTCAATAGACTGCTGCTGTAGTGAGGGACCAGCTAGCAAAAGGTGGGGGCCCAATCATCCAGCCCCCACTGACACCCACCGAGGAGCTCCTCACCAAACTTGGGTCACCCGCCCAAATCACAAGCCATAAAGCTGAGGGAAGCATTGTGGACACACACACACACTGGATGAGGAGCGTGCAGGTAAGGGTCCAGTGGGGATGAGTACACTAATGTATCAGACATACATGCATCTGCATTGTATCTACATCCATGTGTCAGGTCCGATTGCAATTGTGGATGGGGTTTTCTAATGCACAGAGGTGCACATCTATGGTGAGGACAGGACATTGTGTATTATTGGCGTTAGTACTGAAGATGTGCAGACATGGTGCAACCATCCTGTACCAAGGCCACATGTGAGTCTGCTGACAATAACTCCCTCTTACAAGTACCTAGGACCCTCTGGTCTGCATATAGGACAGCAGTCTGAAGCTGGTGAGTATGACATTGTTCTGTTGTTGCCTGGCAATACCCCAAGCATGTGAAGGGCATGCAATTTACCATGCACACAACCATCAGTAATAGCTATATTGCTTTATGTAATAGCTATATTGCTTTTTGTGCATGTTCACTTGTGCTGGGGTTAACTGCATTGCATCACAGTGGTCACCACTGGGGCCTATCTGACGTGAATTCAAAATTCCTGTAGCATACCTCACAACTTGTCAGTGCCAAGACATCTGGACAGAGGCCAGCAAAATGAGTTGGACAAACGGCTTAAGATAGGGACATGTGTGACATATTAGTGGTATACAGTGGATATAAATTGTGCACACACCCCTGTTAAGATGCAAGGTGTTCTTGTTATATACTAATTAGGACCACAATATGTCAGTCCACACCCACCTACAAAGCTAACCACCTGTGAGGGTGGCAGATGTCGTATCAGCATGATGTTTCAGTCAGGTATGATACTTAATGCTGCCATTTGTGTCAATACACTCACCGTGGTGTATTTGGCTGCAGTATCACATACAGGGGCATTGTTAAGGCACACAGACCACTTCCGACCATGTAAAGGTTGCAAACATATGGATATTCCAGGCACATCTGTACAGAGGACTCTACAATGGTTTAACATACTGCATGTGAGGCAGATGCTGTTACCATACTATATAAAGTAATGGCAGCTGGAGGTGGTCACCAGTCGTGTATGGTATACACAACAAAATGGTATAAGCCACACTAGATATGATCCTCACACACAAACAGTTGCCAGCATTGGGATTAGAACTCCTGCATATTGAGGTATTCCTACTACAGTGCTATGCAGTTATCAGACGCGCCACAGAGCTTATACATTTCCACCTATTCCAAAGGTACTTCTAAGGTGGATGACATCAACAGAACTACTAGACTGAGGGAGAGAGGAAGTGTGAAGGCTAGTACACAAGTCAAAAACGGTATAAGCCTAACAGTACATGATTCACACACACACACACACACACACACACACACACACACACACACACACACACACACACACACACACACACACACACACACACACACACACACTTGAGATTAGAACTCCTGCCTATCTAGTTATGTCTACTATAGAGTTACACAGTTACCACATGTGCTACAGAAGTTAATGCACTTTCACATGGCCAAAGCTGCTGATAACTGCACAACTGTGGTAAAGAATTACAGGTGGCAGACAGTCTGCCTTTTATTCCACCCTTACATTGTGTTAGTTCTTCCTGTCTTGCACTTCAACTAGCATTATGGCTTGGCACTTCACCAGGTTATTGTATCAAGAAGTGTGGCACACCTGGAAGCCATCAGCAGTACTCATATTCATCACAGATGTAGCCCCAGTACTTAATTATGTCCACCCCTCCTGGCATGTTTGAAGGGCAGTTTTCTGTGCTTTCACCCATTAACCTAGTGCACTTGTCCATTCTGAGGCAATGTTGCGACTGCCTCTTGTACACAGACAACCCTCCCCTCTAAACTCCAAACACTCAGACCTGTGAGAGTTACCCATATATCACCCAATGCGGACATATGCACTCTCCAGCAAAGACTGGACTAGTAGGTCAAGAGGATAAGATCAACACCTGCACCACACCATGCGGAATACATAGCTCACCCTGACACCCACTTTGACAGCCATGACATGCAGTGAAAAGTCACAAACCTATGTTCCCAGAGGCACTCAGTGGACATTTACCCAAACAGCACAGACCAGCAAGACAGACACCAACTCAGACACTGTGACATGGCACACGCCAAGGGACACATATTTAACCTACACAGTGTGCCCCTCAACCTAACCAACTAAGGCTAACCATCTTGCACAATACAGTGATCATGGAAAACTCAATATTGAGGGACACACATAACCCACTCACTAAGTTGAATATGGAGCAGGTAACAGTCAAATATTTATCACATGCCAGCATCCAACACATGACACAGCCAGTCATGGCATTCCACAACAACTGCAAGTATCACTCTGTATCCATGTAGATGTGAATGACTTGGGACACACATGGTTGAACTCTCTGATTATGTAGTCCAGGCAGGTGTCACAGTAGTGCTGAGCAGTGTACCTCCATTACCCAGAATGATGCTGCAGTGCTATCAACAGATGATTGACTGCAACATTGGCTTACGTATTTTGTGTCATTCTCAGGAAATCCAGTACCTCTCTGCTTGGGATGACATGACTGACAGAACCCAGTGACTTGCCACAAATGTCCTACATCTGTCAGCGCTGGACTTCCAGGTATTGGCTAAGAGTCTTGCCACCCCTAAGATGCCTTATTAGGCAGTGTTCCTAATGTAATTACCACCATAACAGCTAGACATGTATGCAATCTGAGGGTCATGGTGCTCAACAGCAGACATCTAACTGTCAGGATGCAGTCACTCAAACCACTCAGTGGAGTGGAGGACACATGTCTGCTTTAATAGAGAGGTGGTTCACAGCAGCAGACAGCAGGTCTGCAGTATCAGGCAATGACACATTCCACAGCTGTCAGCCCCCAAACGTGGACCACACCTCCACAGGTGGTATTGTCTCCGTATTCATTATGGCTAGAAACACCTCCAAACTTGTATCCCTGCATAATGCATTGGAGATACTTCCGATACAACTGCCTGGGGATAATAGTGCAATCCAGACCATAGCCTGCTATGGATCCACATCTATGTGCCTAGACTGTCAATGCACATTCAACACCCTGCCATTTATGATGGTCCAATGCAACACTGACATAGTATGAGACTTCAACTACCCCTGTATCACCTGGGGAAAGTAGCCAAATGCCAGTACAGTGGCCCAACACTGCTGGGATTCATCATTTCCAATGCCCTGGACCAGTTCATACTGACCCTGGTAGGGGATGCAACAACATTGACCTGTGTTTACTACTAAAATATGGGACTGCTGCTCATCCACAGATGCCAATCCCTGCATGGTGAGATTCACACAGGCTGTAATCAACACGGAACTCAACATGTCAGCCACACACACCCCCATAAAGGTAACCACCTTGCAAAACCCCTCCAAAGCCAACTCTGCAGCCACGGAAACAGGAGTGGATGACTACACTGCACCCATGGCAATGGGAAATAGCTGTATCACTGTGGAATCATACACATATGCACTGCACAAACAGATACATGAATGCATGGTACTAGCCAGAGCCAACAGAACCCAGACACTATCCTCCTAACACTGGAAGACAAAGTGATGGTCCTCTGCCATTACTAAAGTGTACATCAGAAGGAGGATACTGTTGCAGAGAAAGGTGGTGTCCCATGACTACTGAACTCCCTTATTAGCCTCAGACACAACTTTGGATCCCTCATGGGATCCACTACAGGCATCTATGATGGCAGACATGCAGCAGACACTGACAACAATCACAACAGCCTTTGATACTTACATCAACAACCTCCATAGCATTAAACACAAGTGCTGTGAGTTACTGCACAATGCTAATACCTATCCTGAGACAACAGATATTGGCCACAGTCTTGGCAACACATTCAGTGCCAGCTTTACCCCTCTCTCCCCCGACAAGTGAAGTGCTGCGTGAAAGTGTTCACACATGCTGTATCTCATTTCTGTTCTAGGCACCTGTGTGTCACCAGGATGTGGCCCTGCAGCAAGACCATAAAGTATGGCAGTGTGGTAACACATCCACCATGTCACAGGCAGGATACAGCTGTGTGTGCATGGAAATCCCTGGTCTGTAACACAGTGATTGCATATGCCTCACAGATTATAGGACTGAGGGTTGTACATAGGTATACGTTGATTTACGACATCTGTTGTATAATGGAGAATGGTACGTGTTGTGGTTTGGACACACCTCCAATTGCTAATAACCACAGCCACAGGGGGTATTCATCAACCAAATACACTGAGATTACTATTCACACACAGACACACACACACACACACACACACACACACACACACACACACACACACACACACACACACACTTGTACTGTGATCCATAGGTTTATTGATTCATAGGTGTGTAGTAGGCAAATGGGCCTGAAGGCTCTACAAGGCTACCCCAAGGGAATACCCTGGCATCAGGCCACATGAAACTAGTCCCCAGTGTGGCTCAGGAGTATAGTCACTGGAGTGGTCCCCAGGGGTGAGTATTGTATTCCCCATCCACTCATTCAGGTTTCTATTGTGGGTGGCCAGTGATGTGCACTGCTTCACATATATGGGATTTATATTCATAACATGGACAGTGTCTGGGTTGTGCACATGTCCCACATGCATGTTCATTTAAGTGTGGAAGTGTCCTTGAGGTTTCTGGGGCATGTTGTGTGGACAGACTGGTATCTTCAGAAGTAGCATTCCTGACCTTGTTTGGTGAGGCATGGCTGTGTAACCAAGGTAGTGGTTGCACCTACATAGACATTATGATACAGGGATTCACTGGAGTTATTGGAGTCTGTCCATGCAGGGCATGTGTATAAGGCATGGTACTCCCTTTGTGGGGTAAGTCTGCAGACTCTACAGTTGCTGAAGGTGTCCAGTGGGGAACATGGCAAAAGGGCCATTATATACATTGACTGGGCTACTGAGGGGATGGAACAGGGTGCTATGTCCCTTTACTTGCTGCATAACACACACTCAGTCAGGAGATGCAACACATCAAAGTACTTTCTGATGTCAGTGGCAATGTTGTGGTCAACAGGCAGTTGACTGCCAACCTGTGTTCCCCATTCTGTTATAATAACATCACTGCTCAGTGGACTACCACCAATGTATTACTTCATGTTAGCCATGGTATTCCCAAAGGTCATGGCGGCACATCATTTGGCATTGAGGTAATGTCCAGGGTTCTGACAACAGTCGTAGGTGTCAAGTGGCCTTTGGGCATGATGTCAACATCACATGGATTGGGAATGCTACTACCCACCTTACTGTTGTATGCAAACATTATCAGCCAGGGTGCCTTTGTGTTCTCCTGCATCTCAGAAGGGTAGATCCCAAATATGAGAGGACATGGGTCCATACCCTCTGTGACACCAGTCATGTCTGGTCATCAGTTTGATATGGAGTCCACTGCAATCACACCATAGGTACTATCTGTGAGGCAATTTGCAGGAGAACTACTGATATAGTGGTTGCTGCCTAGCCAAGTGTGTTTGTGTATGATTCCTGGGTGGAGTATTAGAAGGGTTGCCTATATTGTTAACTAATCCATACTGTCACATAGTCATTGCACATGGCACTACACATTTAGGGCTGTGGATTGTCTACACCAACCTCTACGGTATTTGACAATTGTTGACCTTGTAATGTGGACATTGGGACATATACCAGGTCCTCAATACAATAATGCAGCAAAACCCACCCCCCAATGGTTCCTGTTATTACACAATCACACCAACATCCATGCAAGATACTGATGATAGACACACACACACTTGCCAGTACTGAGATTCAAACCCCTACCTAGCTATGTATTGCTACTATAGTGTGGCAAATTTATCACACATGCCACAGAGCTTAGAGAATGGATACTGTCCCAAGGTATTTCTAAGGTGAGGAACATCACCAGCCCTTGCAAATACTGGCATTGGGTGATGCAGTGGGTGAGAGATTTCACAAAATATTTACCCTACACACACATTTACATTTGCCAGGAGTGAGATTCAAACCTCTGTCTAACTATGTTTTCCGACATTTATGTTACGCATTTACCTCACACACCACTGACCTTACATAGCTTAGGGTTGCCAACAGATACTTCTAAGGTGAATGATATCTGCATGACTGCTAAAGTCAGGCACACTGAGAAGTGTACTGGGTGTAAATGGGGCCAAAATCTTTAAGGTGCACACACATATATCTTCACACACACAAACACTTGCCAGGAATGAGATTCAGACCCCCACATATGTAGTTATTACTACTACATTGTTCCGCATTTATCACATGAGCCACAGTGCTTATAGGTAGAAATGTATCCGAACATACCTCTAAGGTGAGTGACATCAGTAGCAGTGTTAAAGGAGGAGTAAGGGAAGCGTAGTGAGTGTGAATGGCCTAAAAATCAGGTCTGTACAAAGACATACACACACATTTCCACAGTTGCCAGGAATGGGATTAGAACTCCTTCCTAACTAGTTTGCTATACTACAGCATTATACAGTTATTGCAAGTGCCACAGAGCTTAAATGTTGGAGAGCTCTCCAAAGGTATCTTTGAAGGTGAGTGACATCAGCAGCAGTGCTAAAGGAGGGATAAGGGAAGTTTAGTAAGTGTGAATGGCCACAAAATCCGCTCTCTACAAAAACACACACACTCTCTTACACAAACACACACATTTTTACAGTTAGGCTGGGATTAGAACTCATACCTAACTAGTTTGCTACACTATAGTATTACACAATTATCACAAGCACCACTGAGCTTATATGGCTGCAAGTTGCCCAAAGGGTTATTTCAGGGTGACTGACATCAACAGGAGTGCTGAAGTAGGGCAATGGGAAGTGTAATGAGTGTGAATGGCCTCAACCACATTCAATTAGGAACACACACACACTCACACACAAATTTACATTTGACAGGACTGAGATTACAACTGCTACATGGATGCTTATTTGTACTGTAGTGTTACACAGTTATTACATGCACCACTGAGACAATAGAGCTGAGGACTAACCAAAGGAATTTCTACAATGAATGACATCAGCACATCATGTGATATAGGCCAATGGGATGTGTACTGGGTGGGAAGGCCTCATAATGGAATTCTTTCTGTTACTGTCTGTCTTTCTCTTCCCCACATCTGTGTGTGTGTATGTTTGACATATTACATTATGTTATGTTGGCCTTAGATATGTGTGAGCATTCCTATCCAGTGTGTGTGTGTGTGTGTGTGTGTGTGTGTGTGTGTGTGTGTGTGTGTGTGTGTGTGTGTGTGTGAAGTATCAATGGTGTACAATTTGGTGTGTGTGCACAGACACCTGCGAATAATGGATATCTGTAATCCACTGTGTTGTCAGACATGGGCTTCATTTCTCTAAGTGTAGGAGCATGCCCAGTATGACCTTCTATATTGAGTGTGTGCATCCATTCCAGGGAGGGTTGGACTCCAGTTCAGGGTTTTGTGTGCTACAGCTACACCTAGCAACCTGTTTCTGCAGGATAGCTGTAGATGGGTTGCCAATATGGAGACACAATGGGCGTAACATACGGGGGATACTGTAACTACTGCTGTCTGTGCTGCTTGTGTAACATGGTTGGTTGTAGCATAGATTTTCTGACATATGTACTGTTTTACACTGTGATGTATCATGTCATCAACTACTGACAGTTATTCTTTGCTCAGTTATTTACCAGGGAAATACAAGATGAATGAAGCAGAGACCAATATTCTGAGGCATACAGGCTACACATTCTGGCACACTCCTGCCATTGTAGAGGGGTAGCTACAGGGAATAGACTGCTGGTTCTGTGTAAATGGTCCAGCACTTTGTTAGTATGCTGGCTGAGGATCCCCTTCTTGTGTTTTTCTCAGCTTACCAGAATGGCCATATCCTGCTGGGTCCATACCTCTCAGCTGTACAGATACACCCAGATTATCCAGAGGCAGGACTCACATATCTGGCCAGTTTACCTTCACATTGCGGTTTACAAGCAGTTTTGTGGCTATTCATTCATGGGTTTGCAGTCAGGGGGTAGTATGGGACATTAGAGTTTCAAACTTCACACACTGCATGACATCCATCCTTCTACACCCCCCCCCCCATTATTCTCTCCTCTTCCTAACATTATGAAAGCAATATCTCAGAGGTATCCCTATAGTTGGGCCTTTATCCCAGTAGTATCTATGGCCTGGTCCACAGTCCTTGCAGTACAAAATGGGGAGGAATGCTACTGGCATTTGTCAACATGGCCTTGCATTTGTTTTCTGTTTACTGTTTTAGGTTGTTAGGACCCCCTGACATTCCGTACACTGGCACTATTGGTGACACATGGGCCTTTGCAAGAAGACTGTAGGGCATTTGAGAGTGCTGCAGGCCATCTGTAGCAGGCCAGTACATTCTGTCAGTCATACGTTCCCAGACTGCAAGCCAGTGGATTACCCTGGGGTGAGAGTGGTGAGTGGTTGAGATGTTCCTGTCAATCCTTCCTGTTCATACTGATCCACGAATCTGGATGTGGTCGGGTTGCTGCTTACAGCTAGGGACACACCTGTATTGGACACCTATTCAGCATGCAGCATCATGTATGTATTCCCATATAGAGATGGGTTCATGCTGTACTCATTCCCTACAGCAAGGATATGACCTGTGATAAATCTGTGGCTGATGGTGGGGTGAGCTGGGAGCATGTGTGATATGGAAGCTACTTGCACCTGACTCAGAAATATACCTGGGACATTCCCCTTATGTTGGCCTGTGTGTGGACATGGACAGCCTGTCATCACTTTATAACTGTGCCTTTTGTGGTCCGCCAGTGATTGGCCAGACTACCAGTATTCCATAATAGAGGGACAACTAATGTGATGTTAACTGCTATGTCTAATTCTAAACTTGTGTGCAGTTGACAGTTATTTTATATGCAATCTGTGTAGATTACTTCCACCTGTGTACTGTTTCTATGTATGGGCCCCCTTTCATGGCGTGTCCAGCTTTCCGACGGTGACAGATATTGACATCTGGACAGTGAGTATGTACAACTGCTGACATGGGTGTAGCTGAGAAGCAGTGTATTTGGCACTGCAGTTGTTGGAACATAGCCCTGTTGACCACTGTACTGTACCTAGGCCACTGAGGCACAACCATCCAGGCCCACATGCTGACCACTTCCAGGCAATATTAAACACACCACACTGACCCCTGGATATTATACACATGCAACAATGTAGATTGGGACAGCTATGGCAATCTGTGCTCCAGTGATAGCACACACACTGACACTTTAGGGAGCCAGGGACTGATACCTCTCTCTGACTCGCACATACAGCAAAAGGGATACCAAACATGACACTACCTGTGCTTTACCATGTATAGGGAGTGTACTACGTGCATCCGACATTGTCAGCCCTCCAGCACCATCCTCAATACTGGCCCAGACATTCTGAAGTTAGAAACAAATCAAGCAGTACTTCCTGAAAACAAAGAATTAGATTGTCAAGAGTGTTGAAAAGAGTGGAGTCACATGAATGGCTACTGTTTGGTTACTACTAGTGCTGGTCTCACCACTGCTTCACTCTGCTGGGATACAATGTAAAATGTTAGCACCAATCCTAAGATGAGAAGCAAGCCACAGCCTGTTTGGTGATCCACAGTATTGTCCCAGATGATGCAAGGGTCTGTAGGCTAGTTGTAGCCTTTGCCTGGTAGATGCCTTGAATAACAACCATACCAATCAGGAACGCTAAGCACAGACACTCACTGTCCAACCAGAAACAGTCAGGAATCAATGCACTCTACTCCTTCTCTCACCAGGAGCAGAATATAAGCAGAAATTCCAAGCTGCCACCTATGAAGCAGTTATTAGGCTTTCTGGTGATCAGCAGTCTCCAGAAAAAAAATGTCCGTGTGCTCCTTCTCTCACCAGGAGTAAACAGAAGCACTAATACCAAGATGACTACTGAGAGGCAGATTGTGGGCTCTGTAATAACTGGCTGTCTTGCAATAGATGTTTAAAGGTAAGATGAAAAAATGGGTTAATATAAGCACTGCACTGTGCACTAAGTTAGATATCAAAAAGGGGGTAATTAAAGTTTCAGCTGTCTAAGTGGAGAACCATTAATTTTAAAAGAGCAATATAGATTGAAAGAGAGTGGGCGCTTTTGTTTTCTGGCTCTATGGAATACAATGGTATGGCCAATAAATTTAAATAGTTGAAGGGGAGTGATTTCACAAAACAATTTTGTGCTTACTCACAACAGCCAGTGAAAGGGTAGTTATGCAAACTTGCCTGGATAGGGAGGCCTCCCAGATCAAAAGTCCCTCTCAGGTTTTTACTGAGATCTCTTCCAAAGTATTTTCTTAGCCTTATGGGAAGGCCTAAATTCCCTTTGAGCAAAGGAAATGGGATAGGCAGGAAAATTCCTTTGGTATTTAGAATCCATTGTAACAAAGATCTATTTGCAGTCCTTCATGAGTTTGCCCTATTCCTGAAGTTGCATGAAAAGACTAGCAGTTGTAGAACAAAAATAAAACCCTGTTTACAGAATAATCTAAGGATTTTGCTTTAATATCCTCTGGAGGGGACTGACAACATAACCATGCAAACCTCCTGAACACAGAGTCTGTTGCAGTTGATCTGCAAGTAGCTACTGCTGCATCATAGCTTCATTTAATTCTATGCCTGGGTACTTGGGAAGCCTGAGCCAGCATGGATAAGGCCTCTTGTGAACTACCTGATTCTTCAAGTGCATTAAATACATTATTCAAGTTAGTCAAGATAGGTAATAAGCATTTGATCATTTGGGTATGGTCATTATGAGCTCTAAAGGCCAAAGTGGAAGATGTGTACACTTTTTTACTCAACCTGTCCATTGCCCTGCTGTCCTTATCAGACGGAAGAGCACTGACATTAGGCAACCACTTGGAAAGTTTGCCAGTAGTCATCAGGGACCTTGTAAAATCTATCAGGCCTTTTAGGGGTTGCAGACTGGAAGTCAGGAGATGTGGAATTGGATGCAAAGGCATCCAGGAAGGTCTGCAGAACAGGTGATACAGGTTATAGCACTTCTGTTGAATAGCAGAAATTTCTTTGGACTGCCATTCAAAACTTTTCATCAGGATGCCAGTAGTTTCCCCAAATGAAGTTTCTTCAACTGGGGAGTTAGTGGAAATGGCATCCACATCATCCTAGCCCACTTAACCTGGAGAATACATCTGTGATGAATATGCCAATAAGTGCTCATCAGAATCTGAGTCATACTCTTCCTCATCAGAAGGAGTTTTTAAAGGACTCTTTTGAGGAGTGTTAGGAGAAGCTGCAATCAGGGCATGCCCTGTGAAGGAAGGAGGCCTGAGTGCCATTATGGCTTTAAATAGGCCCTGAGAGAAGTCTAGCCATGCTTTTCCTGGGATGTCTGAGGGGAAGAAACATTTTAAGTTTTCTGTTTCTTTTTCTTTGGTGCCAAGTCTGTTTTTTCTAACTGGGTAAGCACTGATGCCTGACAAACTTTGATGAATGATCCTGGTATTTCCTCTCTAATGAGAATCTGCAATATGCCCTTTGGTCCCTCTGAAATAATACTGGGTTCCCCCTTCTCACCATCACTCATAACTATAGTCATTTCAGATGCCATACCGGTCTCCGTCAGGGTCACAGTAGTAGGGATCTGAATTGATGTTGGGTGTACCATAGGTTCTAAAACCTCAGCAGGTATGTCCAAGTCTCACTAGGTAGCAGTCCTTTCAGGCACATACCTCTTAATTTTTTTCTTATGAACAGGCGAGATATCAGGAGTAGAAGTGTCATCCATCTTACCTTGTGTGAGGTAGTTTAAATGCTGCATTTCCAAACACGAGTTGAGTAACTAAAGCCAAGTTCTTAATGTCTTTGTGATGAAAGACTGGCAAATTATACAATTTTTATAATCATGCTCTGACCATAGGCAGAAAAGGCATTGGGTGTGGAGATCCTTGTAAGGAATCTGTTTACTGCAGTCACACTGTTGCCTCCTAGCTGACATGTACTAGACCATCCCGGTAAACAAATATTAAATAAATAAATAAATAAATAAATAAAATGTAGCATTGCAACAGACATCAATACAGCTGAGAAAAAGAAAGGAAGGTTCCTCAACTTGGCATTTATCTGAACACGTACCAATGACCACATGTAGAACAGATTAATGGGCAGCATGAGCTTAGTTCATAAGTTGGATGTATAAATCTATGGAAAGTTTTTGCTTTTGTACCCCTGTCAGACATTAAGGTTATTTGGTGAGATAACCCAGCAGTTTGGAATACTGCAACAGTGATCTAAAGAAAGACATCACTCAAAGCTAAACACATACTGAAGTTAAAAGCATACCAGTAAGACAAAAAGAAGGCAGCTAGGTTAAGAACAGTGCATTTGTGCCCAGCTGGTTCACTAATTAAAGTGTTTGATACATAATGTCTTCATATGTGTCAAATGGTAAATCAGCACTAAGGAAACACACCTACCCAAAAAGGATCTTACACTGAAAGAATGCAAAAATGCATTGTCTAGCCCAGCTCCTTTCTGTGAAGGGATAACTGTACAGAAATGGATGTACATTTTAAAGAAACTGCTTAGATACACCCCTGAATTTGTAGTATGTATTATCCATACAGCATATAATGTAACATGAACTGAATAAATAAAATAAAAATCTCCCTATGGTATATGGGGATGAGGGTCTGACTATGACTCAGCTGGTCAGTGTTTAATTAGCAGAATGGGCACTTGAGGGAACAGTAATGGAGAATAGAAGTGAATGGCCAATGACGACTCGCCTATCCTGGGAGGAGAGAAGGTGGCTCAGCTTGCTACATCAGCCACACCTATGGGTGGGTAGGTGGGTGATCACCCACAGAAGAAGTATAGCAGTCCTCTGTTTCATAGACGCAGCACCTCTTAACCAGTGACTCATGTGTAGTAGCACAACATGCCCTTGCCCAAGTGGCAGCAACTATGGAGTCAGCAAGTCACCTATGAAAATGAGAAGTTATGTACCTACCATAACGTTCCATGTTAGTTGTCTTCTTCTCGCCGTCTTTCTTGCTGGATGGGTTCGGAGCCGATCCTCAGCTCCGACTCGGCCAATACTAAAGCTCAAGAGCTAATTTCACTGGCTCGAGGCTCCCCTATATCCCACAATGCTAGGCGGTAACTACTCAGATCTCGTTTGATAGCTAAAACCAAGCAGTTCTGGTCTCCATAGTATGGAGAAGAGAGAAAAAGAACCCACCTCTATATAAACCTGTACGTAAGCTACCACAAACATAAAAGGGAGAATAGAAGTGGTAGAACATGTGGGAAGGAAAAAACCCCCAATGGAAGATCCCAAAAATTCCTATCGGTCTGTCCAGGCTAGGGGGAAGGAGGGTGGGATGCAAGAAAGAAGGCGAGAAGAAGACAACTAACATGGAACGTTATGGTAGGTACATAACTTCTCAATGTTAAGTTGTCAATCTCACCTTCATTCTTGCTGGATGGGACTGCGTCCCTAGCACCTTACCCCGGGTGGCTTATCAGAACAGACTCTTGAGAACAGTGGTACCAAAGTTGGCACGGTTTCTGGAGGCCATATCCAATTTGTAATGCGAGATAAAGGTATGAGGAGAAGCCCATGTGGCTGCTGCACAAATGGAATCTATTGGTAGCCTGTCCTGAAAAGCTACAGATGTAGCTAATGCCCTAGTTGAATGAGCTCTAGGTCTTGAAGGCAGTTTTTGATGTCTGATTTCATAGATGAAGGTAATTATAGAGGTAAGCCATCTTGAAAGGGACACTTTAGTAACTGGAAGGCCCAATTTCCCTTCCGCATAAGACAGGAAGAGCTGGTCAGATTTCCTGATTTGTTTAGTCCTGTCTAAATAATATAGAAGTTGGCGATGAACATCTAGAAAATGTAACTTTTATTCCGACCTGTTGGAATAATCAGGGAAGAAGACGGGGAGATCAATTGTCTGGTTTAGGTTTGCCTCAGAGGAAACCTTAGGCAAGAAGGACGGATTAGTCCGGAGGGACACCCTGTCTTTATGGAAAACTAAGTAAGGAGGACGACTGCAAAGAGCATGAACTTCAGATACCCTTCTAGCTGATGTTATGGCTACTAGAAAAAGTGCTTTCCATGAGAGCAACTTAAGAGGGCATGAAGCTGCAGGTTTGAAGGGGGGGAGAATCAAGGATGCTAGGACCAAATTCAAGTCCCGCTGAGGTGGGGGATCTTTGATTGGGGGCTTGAGCAAAAATACACCTCTTAGAAAGGCTTTGCAGAGTTTACGGGACATGATACTGGAGTCCGAGACACCTACATGAAAGTTAGATATAGCAGCTAGTTGTACTCTAATGGTAGATGAGGAAGAGCCTAAATGAAAGAGCTCTGCCAGGAAGTCTAGGATAGACTGGATAGGTGCAGTGAAGGGGTCTATATTTTTTGATGCTGTCCAGAAGGAAAAACACTTCCATTTACTATTGTAAATCCTTCTGGCAGAAGACTTGTGAGAGGCTATCAGGATGTTACGGACCGAATGAGAGATTAAGGGAAGCCTGGCTAGGGTAGGAATCGGAGAAACCATGCTGTGAGGTTGAGAGATTGGAGGGAGTGGTGCAGCTGGCCTGACTGGTGGGTCAAAAGATCTGGCACTGGGTCCAGATGCCAAGGCTGCTCCAAGAGGTAATGATGGAGGAACGGAAACCATATCTGTCGAGGCCAGTAAGGGGCAATGAGGATCATGGTGACTCTCAAGGCGACAGCTTTCTGAATTAATTGAGAGATCAGTGGAAAGGGGGGAAAGCATACAGAAGTCCCCGGGGCCAATCGTGGACTAGAGCGTCTCTGGTGGGTTGGCCTGGTAAAGGGAAGAGGGTGAAGAAGTCGTGACACTTGCTGTTTTGGGGAGTAGCAAAAAGATCGCAGCAAGGCCGGCCCCATCTTCGAAAGATTTCTTCCAGCACTGATTTTTTTAGAGACCACTCATGAGGCATGAGAATAGCTCTGCTCAACTTGTCCGCAATCACGTTGGACTTCCCGGAAATGTGCGTTGCTATCAGAAAACGCTGAGAAGAAATCGCCCACTGCCAAAGTCTGAGTGCCTCTCGACATAAGGGGTAGGACTTGGTTCCGCCCTGTTTGTTGATGTACCACACTCTGGACATGTTGTCCATCTGAATTGCAATAGTCCCTGTGGGAAGACAGTCCTGAAGGGCTTGCAATGCTAAAAGCACTGCTCTTATCTCTAAGACATTTATGTGCAAGTGGCACTCGAAAGATTGCCATGTGCCCTGGACTGTCCTGCCCTGATAATGCCCCCCCACCCTATCAGGGAGGCGTCCGTCGTCACCGTGGCGACTGGGGGGGGGTGAAGGGTCTGCCCTGGAGAACTTGAGGTGATGTGATCCACCAAGACAGGTGATTCTTGCATGATTGAGTTAGCAGGATAATGTGAGACATTGGGAGCTGTTGGAAGGACCATTGAGAAAACAGCATCCACTGGAGGATCCGCATGTGAAAATGAGCTAAGAGGAGTGTAATAGTAGCTGCCATGAGTCCTAATACCTTCAAGACTACCCTGGCTTTGATCTTGTTGCATTGAAGTAGAAGGTAAACTTGTTTGCGGATATCTGATACTCTTTGCTCTGTTAGTCTGGCGGAAAGATGAACTGTGTCTATGGTGGCACCTATAAAGGTAATAGATTGACAAGGCGACAAGGCAGATTTTTCGAAATTTATTGAAATGCCTAGAGCTTGGCAAGTTTGGATGGTGAAGTCTCTGGATAGAAGAAGTTGACGTCTGGTGGTGGAGGTAAGGAGCCAGTCATCCACATATGGAAACACCTGGAATCCTTGACGTCTCAAGTGAGCCGCGACCACTGCCATACATTTGGTGAACACTCAGGGGGCTGTAGTGAGACCAAAGGGCAGGGCTCTGAACTGGTAGTGACTGGCTCCCAGCCTGAAGCGGAGAAACCTCCTGGAGCGTCTGTGCATTTTGATATGGTAGTACGCATCCTGAAGGTCTATCGAGCACATCCAATTGTCCTGACCCAAGAAGGGTAGAATGGACTGTAGCGTGACCATCCGGAATTTTGTTTTCTTCACATACTTGTTTAGCTTGCTGAGATCCAGTATTGGTCTCCAGTCCCCTGTTTTTTTTGATACCAAAAAGAATTTGGAGTAGATTCCGGATCCTTGCTGGTCTGCTGGGACTGGCTGGATAACTCTTTTTGACAGCAGCTTTGATATTTCTAACGCTGCTTGTTCCCTTAGACTGGGTGGAACGTCTGGAAGGGATCCTTTGGGTTGGGATGGGATGTGAATAAAGGGGATTTTGTAACCCTCGGATATGATCGACTGTACCCATTTGTCTTGAGTGAGGAAAAGCCAGGCTTTTGGGTACAGTGATAATCTTCCCCCGACTGCCTCCGAAGGTGGACAGCCGGGCAGCTCCTCAGGGATGCTGAAAGGGTTTATCAGTGAAAGTCTCTCTGCTACCCTGGTTTTGCGGATCCCCTCTGCCCCTAGGGCAGCGTCTATTGTTGTTCCCCCCTCTGCCTCTAGAGGGGAATTGACTTTGTGCGTCAGGTGAGACTCCTTGTGGTTTGCCGAACCACATTTCCCCCCCCTCTGACCTTTGGGATAAGGTCTGGAAGGGGTAGAAAAATGGACTCCCATGGCAGAGAGTGTCTTACCTTCCTGCTCGCACCTAGTCAATGTATCCTTCACCTGAGGTCCAAACAACGTTGAGCCATCAAAGGGGGAATAGGTGAAGGATGCCTTGAAAGGGTCCGCAAAATTGCAAAGCCGCATCCAGGCGTGGCGTCGTAAAGCTACACCTGTGCCTGCGGCCCTACTCGCCCCATCAGCCGCATATGAGATAAGCCGCATGGAGGAGTTGACAATCGAATTCAGGTTTGCTAACTGGGAGTTCATTTTGTCTTGGAACCCCTCAGCTGTTGGATCCTGCATAGCCTCACCCATATCCTTGAGTAAATCCCTCTGGAGATGGGTGAAGTGACACAAGTAGTTCAGCGACCACATGGCAAAGGTCGCTGAGGAAAACATCCGCTTACCATACCTGTCCATGGTCCTAGACTCCTTATCAGGAGAATGGACAGGTACCAAAGGATCAGCTTATTCCTTCTTAGTGGCTGCGGCCACCACCATGGCATCAACAGAGACACCTTTGGATAAGAACTGTTTCTCTTTTGGGGCAGTAATAAATTTTGACGGCCTCCTTGGGATAGGTTCCACCAAATTAGGGGCCGTCCAAGCCTTCCTTGCCACCACTTCCATGAAGGGGTCAAAGGGAGGAGACAACTAGGAGGTGGAAGGGTGAGAGCCAAATGCCTCAAGGTAGACCGACTCGTCCTCTGAAGGGTTAAGGGTGGGCCAGTTCCCCCTCTGTTTAAGGATTTCAAGGATGTCAGCAAAAGAGACATCCTCAGAGGGGGACCGAGGGGAACCTTCAGATTCCTCCAAGTTGCTGCCGGACGTGATAGACTCAGGGGAGTCAAAGTGCTTCCTCTTGCACTGTCTCTTCTGAGGGGGTTCTCCTGCCGAATCAGGAGAAGCCTCGGAAGAAGAGGATATTCCCAATGGGGAAACCTGAAGAGCTGGCTCTCTACGGTCTGTTACGAGGGGGTGGGTAGAAACCACCGCAGGCAATGAAGAGGGAGGAGCTGACAGAGCTGACTTTGGGGTAGACACGGGGTCTAGCACGCTCCGCATGACCTCGAAGGTGCTCCGATCAGCCAAGGCCGAAGGTCCCCGCTCCAAGGAGACAAGGACCCCCCCGGCACCAACAGGGACGGCTCCGAGGCCGATGTCGGAGCCAAAATCACCAGCGCCGATGCTCCAAGAGGGAGAACGGGGTCGGACAAGGGTCCAATGCCACTCGCCCCCTCGGAGCCGACGAGGGAAGCCCGGCGCCGAGATCCCTCCAAGGAGGAAATCGGAGCAGACAACAGAGCCAAAAGGGAAGGTATCAGCTCCGACGCACCGACAGCCACGGCTTCGACGAGCCCCGGCTCCGAACTCAGAAGAGTCAGAGGAGGAACAGAAGCAGGGATGGGAATAGCCACTGACTGTTGAGTAGGGCTATGCAGCATTTGGGCCAGTGCCTCGGACTTTGAAGTCTTCCCCGATGCAGACTGGGTCGAGGGGCCTTCAGGCTTTAATAAGCCTCGAAGAATAAGTTTATTTTTGCGTTCCTGCAGGACTCTAGGGCTGAATGCATGGCAAACAGCACAGGAGTCCTGCAGGTGCAAAGGTCCCAGGCAATAAACACAAGAAGTGTGACCGTCTGTCAGTGACATTTTCTGACAGCACGAATCACACTTCTTGAAGCTTGAGACCTTGGAGTCTTTAGACATCCTAAAAGAGACTGTATATCAAAGGACACAGACACAACACACAGACACACCCTTTAACCAAAAGAAAATATCCAGTCACACTAAACGGACAAGGGAAAAAAGGGGGTGGGCCAAAGGCCTAGAAGTTAAAAGGGAATAAAAAGGAGATAAAAATGAGGGAGACCCGATTTAAACTAAAGGGATACCCTGTACTATAAACTAAACTAAATAGAAAGGATAGGGGTAGAAAATTGAAGTTTTTGACTAGAAAAACTCACTAACCTGCCAGAGCTGGTAGAAGAAAGCACCTCGCAGCTAAGCGGCAAACGAGATCTGAGTAGTTACCGCTTAGCATTGTGGGATATAGGGGAGCGTCGAGCCAATGGAATTAGCTCTCGAGCTTTAGTATTGGCCGAGTCGGAGCCGAGGATCGGCTCCGAACCCATCCAGCAAGAATGAAGGCGAGATTTGACAACTTAACATTGGCAGTTAAGGAACTACACAGGGTTGATAGACTTGTCTTCTCCCCAGCTTCCAGCTCTATGAAAAGGCAGTTAAGGAAATACACAGGGTTGATGGACTTGCCTTCTCCCCAGCTTCCGGCCCTCACCTCCAAGTAGAACAAATGAGCTGATAAGGTTTTCTGGATGGGGAACATATGTGCTGTAGTTCTCTTTTCTCATCTTGGAATGCCTGGCTCTCTCTGTATGGGAAAAAGGCAAGGGAACAACTGGACAAATCTTGCAAACTAGTAATAATAATAATAATAATAATAATAATAAAAACAAGATCCTGGTAACCATTTTAAATTCTATGACATGTAACTGCAAGATCCAGAAAAGTAAGACAGTAAATTTGAAAAGCCACTCTAAGTCTGAGATCATTGTTTCCCAGAATTATTTCTTCTTTTTTTCCCCAAGGTATTCTAAACTCAGACTTGGCATATATAAGTAGCAGTGGTAAGGAAAATGCAGTCTCCTACCACTGGGGATGCAGTGGGGATTGGTCCCCTGCAAAATGCAACTGTAAAGAACAGTGACATTTGACATTTCTGTTTTTCTGTAGTTTCTTTTCTTATTTTATTTATTTATTTATTTTTATTCAGGGACTTGCAATTATTAGTCTCAGACGTAATACACAGAAATTTTATTGCAAGAATTTCAACTAATAACTCCAAAAGCCAAAACACCAATAGCTCCAAATAAGACACTTATTTGGAGTAAGATAATAGATAAGCTTTCATCACAATTGACTTCATCAGATCTGCTTAACACCACATGACAAACCATATTTAAAGCAATTTATCTTCTATAAAACAGTGACTGGTTGATAAGAAATAAGTTGACTAAGAAATGTGGTACTTTTTCAGCGTTATAACTGCAGCATATGAGAGCACATTAAGAAGACAGACAGCTTTGTATATCTTGAGACAGGAAGTCACATCAGACAGTTCACTATTGTCAAATCTCACCGTTCTTTAAAGTTGCTTTGTATACTGTGATTTGTGTGAAGATTGCTCATGCTTTTATGTGAGTAAATCTATTAGGAAACAGAAGGAAAGGTGAAGACAGCACATGTCAAGAAACACAATGCACCATATAAATATATAAGTTCTAATGATAAATGTTTTCAAATTTCAAGTCATTAAAATTATAGTATACAGTAAGAGACATGGGTACATTAAAACTGATGGAAATGAGAGATTTGTGTTGGCAGATAATACTGACTGCAACTATATCGCCAGGGTTAAATGGCAACACATCTATAAAACGTTTTCTGAAATTGAGACCACTGATTGGTTGTTATATATAAAGGTTCCCCCGATTTCGGCATGCCTTACATGGTGTGCAGGATTAGTGCAGGAGCTCTAGCAGGCAGTATTTCTGCAGTGCGATCCAGGAACAGCCTGCAGGGGCGTGCACACGCGCTCCTGCACTAGTCCTGCACAGACTAAGCCCCTGTATGCAAATCACCTCATTTGCAGGAGAAATCCATGCAAATGAGGTGAATGTGCGATCCAGGAAGCTAGAAACCAGTCGTGGAGGGCTAGTGCAATCTGCAGAAATGTACTTGGTTAGTAACCGAGTACATTTCTGCAAAATCCAAAACGGAGCTGTGACAGCTCCAAATAAAGGCTGCATATCAGTCAGGAAGTATGCCAATGGCCAAGTGTAAGGCCACTGACACTGCAAACAGCGTAAAAAATTTAAAAAATCAATCTTTTTTTTTTTTAGCAGATCTCGGCTGTTTAAGCGTAGGGAAGTGACGCGCTAATGGGATTGGGGGGAAAATAATAAAATAAACCTAAAATAAGCATTCTAACTAAAATCACTATTTTGCCATGAATGTCAATGGCAGGCAGAAGACATCATGGCCAGTGAGTAGTGGTTGCTAAGGGGGGAGGCTCAGTGCGAGACATGTAACTATGCATTAGCAGGCAATACTATGCAAATGAAGGGAATGATAGTGAATCCCAGTTTTCCCCAGCATGCTAGTCAGGTCCCAACAGTGTAAGAGTAGGAATAGCTTGGTGCAAGCCTAGGAGTTAGCTGACATCATGGGGGTGTGTGTCAGGCATAGTGTAAGCAGATTGGAGCCTTGTGGCTCAGGTTTGCTCCTAGCTAAGCACAGCTACGCAAGGGGGTGTGTCTGACTCGGCTTAGCACTCTTTACATTGCCTAAGCAGGTGGGCACATCGCGCACCGGGTTTTAAAGGTTTAAAAAAAAGTTAAACCAGGAAATACCAGCTCTGTGCACATTTGAGCACTGTGTTTGCGTGGCACGCCCCTGGGCTTAAACAGAAAGACAATGGGAAGGGAAAACAGCAGTAGAAAGGTAATCTAGGAGAACTAGCATAGCTGGCAGGTGAAATGTATCAGAATTAGCCAATTACACAGGCAGCAGACCAGCCCAGCCCAGAATACTACTATAAACTATACTATAAACTATACAAACACCTTCCCCTCTGGTGTGTTTTTTCCCCACACTGTACACCACCGGTGTAAACAAGCAGGGAAGTTTTAAGAGACAAAACAACAAAATGATAGGGGCTGTAATAGCTATCATACAACAACTTGTGGAAGAGGCCGAGGGTGGTGAGGATGTGAATGCTGTCAACCAACTCACAGTGAGGAGACAGAGAAGAGTGTACAGACCCAGGGTAACTTACCAGGGGCTACATGAGCTGGAGATAGTGGAGTGCTATAGGGTGGACAGGGACCTCCTACAGAAAATCGTTGAGCTGTGCTGGCCACGCCTGACACACAGAATTAACAGAGAGGAACCCATCCCAGTGGGTACCAAGGTATGTGTAGGCCTAAGAATACTAGCTACAGGTACCTTCCAAAGGCCAACTGAGGATATGATGGGGATCTCACAGGCATCAGCATCCAGGGTACTTCACCAGTTCCTGGATGCCATGTCAGCACATGCCGGTGAACATGTATATTTCCCCAACACCCGTGACGCATTGGCCAGCAATATGCAACTGTTTCATCAAACAGCAGAATACCCTGAAGTAGTGGGTGCTATAGACTGCACGTACATATGCATCAAAGCACCACCCGATGAGTGGGGTAGGGACTACATCAACCGCAAGGGCTTCCCCTCCATCAACTGCCAGGTTGTGCGCGATGCCCAGGGCATAATAACGAGTGTGTGTGCCGGCTGCCCTGGAAGCTATCACAATTCTCACATCTGGCATCTGACGCAGCTGTACCAGGGATCTGCCAATGGGGACATCCCTCACCCTGTCGCCTAGTGGGGGATGCTGGATACGCACTGAAGCCATGGCTGATGACACCCATCAGAAATGCGCACACACCCGAACAAGGACTCCATAATGAGGCACACGCACAGACGCAAATTATAATAGAGCATGCATTTGGGATGCTCAAGTCAAGGTTCCGGTGCCTGGACACATCCGGTGGAGCCCTGCAGTACTCACCAGCTACAAGTACCCAAATTGTCATCGCATGTGCCATGCTACACAATATGATCCTGCGGAAACAGCTGCAGCAGGAACAGCATGGGGCAGGGCCGCACAGTCCCCCACCATTGCCAAGGCCTGCACAAGCACAGAGTGACTCAGAGGAGGAACAACCTGAGCCTACCCCAGTAGGCAGAAGGAGGCATGCCCAGTATGTCCTAGCCTTGGCAAAGAGGCAATGCATAGCACATGCACTGACACAGAAGGGACCCAGGGAATAACACCTCTCTCTGACTCTCACATACAGTAAAAGGGATGCCAAACATGACACTACCTGTGCTCAACCATGTGTAGAGAGTGTACTGTGTGCATCCGACATAGGCAGCCCTGCAGCACCACCCTCAATACTAGGAAACCTACAAGGTAAGTGACTCACACATGCCAGTCAGGGGGGTTCACATGCCCAACAACAGTCACATCCAGCAGGACAGGTGTAGACAAACACAAACAAAGGCTGTGCTATGGCCTCTGAATGATGCCTATGGGTACCCCCCCCCAAGCCTACACAGACAGACTAAAGCAGGTCAGGCAGTGGGATCTTATTTCTGAAGAGTAGGAAGTCAGAAACTAATACGTAGGTCAATCAAAGCTAAGACCTGTAGTACACTGACATGCCTCTAGTCAGCACGATAGGTTAGAATACAGAATGAAATGGAGTACCTGACATACCAGAACAGTTACAGCAAATGTGTACAAGTGTCAAGTGTACCCCCCCATCCTACGTAGAAATGTAATAACAGTCAGGTATGCCCCCCCCAATCCTGTGTAGAAATGTAGAAACAATCAGGTGTGCCCCCCCAATCCTGTGTAGAAATGTAGTAACAGTCAGGTGTGCCCCCCAATCCTGTGTATAAATGGAGAAAGAGTCAGGAATGCCCCCCCAATCCTGTGTAGAAATGAAGAATAAGTCAGGTGTGCCCCCCAATCCTGTGTAGGAATGTAGAAACAGTCAGGTGTGCACCCCTAACCCTACGTATGTATGTAGTAATGGTCTAGTGTGCCCCCCCAATCCGATGTGCTCACACCGTAACTGTCAGTTGTGCCCCCCCCCACACCATATGTAAAAATGTAGGAACATGTATGTGTAGGTATAATACCAGTAGAGCACAGATGCATAGAGGTGGCCAAGGTAGCAGGATAGGTTGTAGCATCTGCACAATATGCCGGTATGTGTGTGTTAGGTTGGTGTGTGTTTCACATTGTGTGAGAGTGGTCGGTATGTATGCATGTTGAGGTAAGACCTGGTGGCCATTGCCCACTACCGCTGATGACAGGGACAAGTCCTCACAACTGCAGTGCCAAACACAATACCCACCAAGTATAATACAAGCTAGCAGTAAGCCATTGCAAATGTATAGTGGTAATGTGTCACCATCTGAAAGACTGACATGGCATGGCTGATGGGCTAGATATACAAGCAGTACACAGGGGAAAGTACCCCAGACATACAGTATATATTGTGTCACTGTGAAATGGACACACCCTTGGAATGGTACAAACAGGTATACATCACATTATTTGGTCCTGTAGTAGGGGATGCCAGTGTTGTCTGCCCAAACACTAGCAGATTACAAAGGAGGAAGGACTGCTGTATTGGGAAAAAGCTGATGTACCTGCACATGCAAGCATAAATGGAATGCCCAATGCATATCTGTGTGTCAGATGCAAGTAGTGTCCATAGCACACATGCACCCAGCTCACGCAAACACCACCCACAGGTACCTCTCTGGTTGTACTCCTGCTGTGGAGAATGGGTACAATATGACTCCAGCTGTATATGGCAATAGCGAAAGAATGCAGCATGCAGTGCAGGTGTCCCATGCAGGTGTGTCACCAGCTGTAGGTAGCACCCTGCCAGCATCCACACCACCGATCAAGGTTGATAGAAGGTAGTGGCATGAACACCTAGTACAACTACCCTGTCACCCCAGGGGAATATACTATATGGTGTTCTGAGACTGTAGGACAGACACAATGCAACGGCCTGCCACATCTGTTCAGCATCAACAGCTAATGGCCCACAAGCCTCTGCCAAAGGCCTGTGTCTCACATGTACTGCCAATGCATGTTATGTCATGGACACCCAATTAACAACACAACACACTCCACATATGCAAGGCCATGTGGACAAACCACAGTACCATGTCCACCATGTCCCACTGCATGAAATGTTGACCAACACCGACACACAGCCATGATGGGGTAATAACCAAAGGGAAAGTATCAGAGAATGCATGCATAATGTAAGGAAGAGGAGAGAATAACTGAGGGGGTGGGAGCGTGGGCAGCATGGAATGTGCAAGGTCCGACACAAAGCTGTGTGCACACACTATCCCTGGCTGTAAACACATAAATGGGTGCCTACATACCTCCCTGTACACCACAATAGGAGTAATGTCCTGACTCATGGCCCCCTGCCTCTGGGAAACCTGTGCGAATCTGTACAGCTGTGAGGTATTGCCATAGCAATATAAGGCCATACTGTCATGTTGATGGATGTACATGTATGGGATCCCCTGCCAGCACTGTACCAAGGTGCTGAACTGGATATACAGACCCAGCAGCAAGTGCCTGCAGCACCCCCACCAGGATGGCATAACCTACCATGAATATGTAGGCGTCTGCTCACAATACCGCACATAGCTACAGTCACCCTTGTCCCCCAAGACATCACTGTGAGCAGGAATGTCCACCTGACAGTACATGAGGACAGAAAACATCACAGTGTATGACAGTACACATCTGAATATCTCTGCTAACAGCAGTACCATGTAGCTGAAGCAGCACAGACACAATCACCTACAGTACACACTATCCCCTGCACACTTTGCCCCCACATTGCAAAATGAGTGACAGATACCCTGCAGAAACAGTTTACTACCTGTAGGTGTACACCACAAAGGTCTGCACTGGAGTGCAAACTACCTGGAATGGATCCACACATGCAATACAAAAGGGCATACTGGGCATGCTCACACACAGAGAAATGAAGACAATGTCAGACAACATATTGAAAGGTCATACTGGGCATGCTCACACACTTACACACATGAAACCCAAAGAACAGTGGACTACACACATGAAACCCAAAGAACAGTGGACCAGACATATCTGGCAGTTGCAGATGTTAGTGCAGACACTCCTCAGTATGCACCACTCATGCTTTGCACACACACAGTGGATAGGAATACAGACATATATCCAAGGACAACACACTATAATAAGCCAAAAATAATTGTACATAGATCTGTGGAAGACAGTGACTGTGACAAGGAGCCATCCAGGCCTGTCCCACCCAGCACACAGCCAAATGGCTACAATCACATGAGTTTCAGATGTCACTCCCTGTAGATACTAGCCAACGGTATCTGTCAGCAGTACCAACTATGTGGTGCAAGTGCTAGCTATGCAACATGACTGTACAAGGAAGTAGTCATGTAGCAGCTGTATACACGTACCTGTGGAATATGGCCCTGCGTGTGCCCACATGTGGTGTGTCCACTACTAGATGAATGGGTTATGGCCCATGCACATACACTGGCCTCCCCATAGCCCTACTATGACAAGCCTGCTGAGGTCATCCACTGTGAGATACAGCTTTAGGAAGGTTGTAGCCCAGTAGTCTCCATGGCATGTCCTATAACTGTGAACTGCTGTAGTGTGATAAAATAGTTAGACAGGAGTTCTAATCCCAGACTTGGCAACTGTGTGTGTATGTCTGTCTCTGTCTATGTAGAGAGCTATGCTTTTTAGGATAGTCACACTACCTACACTTCAAATGCCCTACTTTGGCAATCCTGCTTATGTCATTCACTGTGAAATATACCTTTGGGGAAGTAGTACTCCAGTTATCCCAGTGGTGCATCTTATAACTGCTTCATGCTGTAGTGTGGTATAGAACTCTTGTAGGGGTTCTATTCCCACACATGGCAGTTGTGGACATTTTGTGTGTGTTTCTATGTCTGTGTAGGGAACAATGCATTTTACGCTAGTCACACTCACTACACTTCAAATGCCATACTTTGGAAATCCTGCTGATGTCATTCACTGTGAAATCGATCTTTGGGGAAAGAGTACTCCAGATATCTCTGTGGTGCATCCTATAACTGCTTCCTACTGTAGTGTGATATAGAACTCTGGTAGTGGTTCTATCCCTACACATGGCAGTTGTGGTTGGTGTGTTTCTATGTCTGTGTAGGGAGCAATGCATTTTAGGCTAGTCACACTCACTACACTAAAAATGCCCTACTTTGGCAATCCTGCTGATGTCATTCACTGTGAAATACACCTTTGGGGAAAGAGTACACCAGTAATCTCCATGGCGCATCCTAAAACTGCGTAGTGCTTTAGTGTAATAAACTAGTTAGGTAGGAGTTCTAATCCCAGACATGACAGGTGTGTCTGTGTTTGTAATTCGTATCCTGTGTGGAGGTGGTTGGGTGTGTAACAACTGCTGTCAATGAGAAGTGGGTTTTGCAAATTTTTTATATGGTGGTCCTAGCATATATCACAATGTCCACCATACAGGGATAAAAGATGTGAAATAGCTGAGAGGCTGGGGTGTATATCCATACCCCTACATTTGACATCAAGGCTAAGCGACCAAGTGAACGACCCTAGTATTACAAAGATAACACTCTCAACCCATGTCTCATACACATTTGCCTAAACAACAGCCACTATGTTGGTAGTACCCTGCATATTGCCCACTGATAGTAACCATGGTGTGATTGCGGCGGGCTACAGTGGGCATGGCACCCCGACCATCAGTCCAATAGGCATGTACATGCTGACAGTGCACCTTCTCCATGTTCCCCACTGGACACCTGCAACACCTGTGGTGCCTTCAAATGTGACCCACAAAGGACATACCATACCTGAAAACACCCCCTGTATGGACAGATGCCACTGACACCAGGGAATACCGGTATCATGCTATCAATGTAGGGGCTGGGTCAACCTGCCGTCCATTAACAGTTCCAGCCACATGAGGCCACGACTTGCACATCTGATGATAACAATCTGTGTACACAATATGGGCCAGACACACCAGGTACAGTTCCACATGTCACTGTACATGGATGTGAGTAGTGTGCACATGCCAGACACTGTCCATGTCATGGACTAAGGAACACATACATGGCAAGCAATGCACAGCATTGGCCACACGCAATAGTCACCCAGGTGACTGGATGGTGAATACAATACCCACCTCTGTGATCAAATCCAGACACTACACCCCTGAGCCACAATAAAGACCATTGTCATTTGGCCTGATGTCAAAGTATACCCATCACCTAGCCTTGTATAGCCATCTGACACCGTCGACTATGACACACCTGTTCAGCAATGCACCCATGCATGTCAGTACTGGCACCCTGTGTCTGTGTGTGTGTTTTGTATGATGTGTATGACCACATTCACACTTACTACAACCCCCATTGGCATACTGAAGCATGCTGTCTGATGTCACACACCTCCACATACCCTTTGTCCATATAACCTCCGTATGACCCCTGTGGTGCATGTGATACCTGCACTGTAATGTGTTGTGGCAATCGCACTAGTAATGATTTGTATTCCTGGCCCTGCCAAGTGTGTCAATGTGTGTGCATCCCTGTAAGTGTGTGACTGTGTTGACACTGGCACCTGTTCATGCGGACAGGCACATGTACTACAACTTCCATATAGCTACCATATCCCTGTTGCAAATGTCACTCACCATCACATATACATTTTGAGGGCTCCTCAACATGTAACCTATGTGGCACATCCAGTAACTGCATAGACATGTAATAGCACTACATAGTCATCAGGGCTTTGATACCCTGTACTGGTAGGTGTGTGATACAAACATGCTTATGTTTTACTCTCCCCCCTCCCTGACTATTTTTTTTTGCCTCTGTATGCCTCTCTCACTCCCTCTCTGGTGGATGTGGAGACTTACACCTGCTGTGCTTAGGCAGCAGCATATGTATTTTAAGTGTTGCTCATGATCAGCTGATGGCCTCTGCAAAAATTGCAGCCCTCCTCTAGCTGACTGCATGTGTACAGCTGTGGTAACATTCCCATAGCCAGTTGCATGGAAACCCACTCCAGTATCTAGGAACATCATATTGGTGTTGGGCCTTTACATTCACTGTGAGCAGGAACTTGATCTGTTGTTTGGCAAACAGCATCTCAGATGGATTGGGGATCTACCTCTAACAACATACACTGTGGAAACAGGGCAATGCCTGACCTGACTATAGACTGTATGTGCTGCTACACTGCATTTGGAGTACTATTGGTTTAACAGTTTGTGTGGATATGGCTGTCCTACATGTTTTAATAGCTGCCATGTCAGTGCTATGTTTATAAGGAAACCCCCATCTGCAGGGTCTTCTGCAGACTGGGCAGTGTGTGGTGCCTTTTGTTTCATGTGTTACCCACAGAGCACCTGTCTGTGAACTGCAGAAGGTAGTGTAAGGATTGCAGTCTGTAGATGGTGACAGCCAGGAGAGTTACTGACTTCATATCCCTCATAGGACATATGTTGCAACAAACCCTATAACAACAGTAAATGTATGAGGGTATCACAGCAACATGTCAATATTGGCCCTGTGTATGTGCCTCCAGCCACAACTCTGTCAACCTTTCTATATATGTCATGCAGTAAGAGGTGCATATGTGCTGTACACCATAATTAGTGTCATCATATCTGATAACAAGCCAGTGAGATATCAGACTGCTACACGTTATGTGTAGTAGGGGGTTACAATTTATGACATAACCTGGACATTCTGTGGTTGTGTGTGGTTGAAGTCTGTGTACTCACGGTGATTGTCGACACTGAGTGTATTGTTCATATGGACTTTGGCCTGTGTACAGACTGTGGTAGATGTTATTGTTTGTGGTCCTGTTCTATCTGATGTTACATGCTGCTCCACTGTATGTTACCCTATCGGCTTACACGTTTGTAGAGCCATACACACATGTTCCGTATCACAGACAGGCTTCAGACAACACTGTGGAGTGGCCCAGTATATGTAGGGTTAGTGTGTAAGTAGCACATATGAGGATAGTGTTGCACAGATAGTCCATAAGCTGTAATATTATGCTAGCTTACCATATGTTGCTGTGGCTGTGTTCACATTGGTTGTGGTTATGCACTTTCACACAGGTGTATCATACTCTGTGCTGTGACATACCTGTAGAGCCTGCTATACATGCTGGTACATGTGCATTCCCCATAGGAAGTGTAGGCCAGTGTTGAGCCAGTCTGCCTGTAGCCTGCACAGTGCATTGTTACATGCCTAGCAGCTTAGTGTATTTACCCAGTGAGATGTCATGTCCAGATACTTGCCAGATGTACTGCTGCCGGGCCACCATAACAGTCATGTATGTCAGACAAAGCAGTGAGATGCTGTACAGATGTATGTCAATATCTAGTGGCTAGTATGTGGCCATGGCACCTCTGTACCAGCGGTTATCATGTGTCAGGACAGACAGGGGTGTGTGAATGCATAACTTATGGGGGCAAATGTGTACCAGTAGTTACGTGTTATACCCATCTACATGGCTAACATCCACATTGTCAGGTTTGGTCCACATGTCTTGCACTAACAGCTTCTGTGTATACCTCGGGAACTGTCCAGAGTGTGTCAGACTGTCCACATACATTGGCCAATAGCTCTGTTATAGTCCACAGGAGCATTACGTGCTAGCAGTGGTACTGTCCTATGATGTCATTAGGATGTCTGTCAGTAGCCAATGGCGCACATGATAAAAGTAGATGTGACCACCCACATACACCATGTCTACGCTGCCTTAAGGTATCTGGATGTACATTACCATACAATCCACCTTGGGTAAATGCAGGCATACCGCCTCCTGCCATACAGACTGTTTTGTCTGTCACTATGCTTGCGATGGTGCCAGTTATGACTTGTTATGTAGGGAGTTCTTTACCCCCTAGGGACTGTGTACAGAGTGTAGACAGAGGCTGCTGAACTATACATCTGCATTACTTACTGTTGATTGTTTGGTATCCTATGACCCAGTTTGTCTTTACTATTCTACTACTTGAAGGCCTCGGCCTGGACAGCAATATTTGTAAACCTTTCCGGACTACTGTATTAGTATAACTAATTTACATGTTGTCAGCAGTCCAGGCCACTCTTTTTCATTTATGGGTATAGATCATATTGCTGACTCTATCAGAGGTGGACCTACATCTATTATTTTAGAAAACTGTGAATTATTATGGCAGCTCAAACTTGACGCGTTTAATCCACCAGGCCTCAACGACAGTTGTAACATTTCTGCTCATTTAAAATATAAGTCTTATTTGAGGTAGCCTCTCTTGAGACTAGTACTTTTTTATGTACCTTTTAACTTCAGAACATTTTTAAAGATTTATTAACATTTCGCTTTGTGGTTGTTATGAACCCTACCTAATATAAGTACCACATATTCTTTGTATAATAATATCATTGTTTATTATTTTTGACTACTTTTAACATTGTTTTTGATTTTTTACACTTGAGAACATGTTGCTTTTTTAGCAGCTGATTGATTGTTTTCTACATTATATTGTCTTTCTTTATTTGTTTAAATGATTGCTGGTGTTTACTTGCCCCGCTCCCTTTAGGTGTCTAGATCGAGTGAGCTTTAAATTATTCACCAGTAGTACTTTTATTCATTTTATTTATCACTTTTGTGTGTTATAATATTTGATTTTTCTACTTCTAATTTGATTAGAAGTTGATCTTTTGATTACATATTTTTTATGCAATTTAATATATACTTATTTTATTTTTTGTTTGTAGATACGATTATTTTTTATCCAAAGAGTGTATATACATTTTACATTGTTATTCCTTGTTGACAATACTGCTTTAAAAAAAATTTATTGCGTTGATAGGAAGTGACGTGACCACTTCCTACTTGTTAAAAATTCTGTTTTTATGTCACTCATTCACTCTGAAGAAGCTACCTTTTTTGAGTAGCGAAAACGCTGTGTCAATTTGTTTCAATAAAATTGCGTTAAGGTTTCACCAGCCTGGTGTGTTACTGTTTGGATCCATCTGCCATTTTTTCACTAGTTTGTATTAGTATAACTGGTTCACAGTTGCATTACTCTGTTTATATGGATGTCAGTGTCTAAACAGCTATGTGACATGGCATATACAACTTTAATAGTACACAAATAAAGCTTCCCCATTTATACAAACCTGTGTGTGGTATTAAGTTCTTTGACCTCTCTGTGGGTATATGGTGCAGGCAACGATTGTCATTGGTATGGGTGGCTCATACAGTGTCCAGTTGTTAAGGTGGTAACTGTAGGCATAGTGGCTGTTCCATATTGTGTGCACCTTCTACATATGTATCTTACTCTATATAGCTCTGCGTGTGTATGTGTAGTTACATATACATGTGTCTGTGTATATGTATCCTAGGGATATTGATAGCTTCCACATTTTACATTCCCTATGGGAGCCAGACTGTACTGCATATGTTACTGATACCAGCCTGGCATCATACAGGTGGGATGGAGTAGTGTAAACATCTTGTGCCCATGTCGTGTCAGGGTCTGATTATGGGATCTGCAACAGTTGGTAGTGTATTGCAGTGCAGACGTGTTTGGCTGTGGGGGGTATACCTATTCGTACAAGACGTATGTTGATTGGGGCCTCTCAACCCCATTAACAGTGCATGTGGACATATATGTTTTTGTTATGTCCCCATTGTTATCTACACATGTATGTCCGTATATACCTAAATAGATATATATATTTATATATATATATATATATATATATATATATATATATATATATATATATATATATATATATATATATATACACATATGGATGTAGACATAGATATCTAGAGATGTATGGTGGATTTGTATGTATATATGTTTTATATATATATATATATATATATATATATACATATATATATATATATATATATATCTACGTATATAGATATGTTTTATCTGTTTAGATATTAATATATATACACACACATACAGCTACATGTTGGAATACATTCCCTGTACTGCTGAATGACTGGGCTGGATGATATGTTTGTATAAACATCAGAGTTATACATATCTGATATGGCATAGTGGTAAATCACTTTGGCTATGGTGTGCAGGGTCCTGGGTTCGAGCTTTGCAGAGGCTGTTTATTTTGTTGCTGAGCAGAACAAGGGCGGTTGGATACAGAGTGATTAAGGCACTTTTGAGAAGTTGTAAGCGGGTTTAAGTGGAGGTAAGCACTGCTAACTTACGGTTACTGTTTCTCATACTCAGCTTCTAAATTGCTTAACCTGTGTAGGCATTGCTTACCCCCATACAAACAGGCTTAAAACCACTTAGTGCTGCTTAAAAGTGCTTACTCCCACTTACCCCTGAATTAATTTCTTTAAAAGAAAAGAAAAAGGGTTGATAGGAAAGTGGTGAAAAGGGGGCACAAAGAGGGAAAGACAGTAGGGAAAATAGCTAGGGATGTGCAGGAAGGGTGTGGGGAAGATCCATAGCTGCCCATTTCTTCTACAGCAACAGCTGTGCATATACACTGAATATGGAGGTAGAGTTGGACACTCAAACCCCTGGGAGAGGGGTGAGGACAACAATAATAAGCTGTGATGCCAATAGACCTGATTACATGTGTCCAGTGGACACGTGTGCAAAATGGACAGCTATGTAAGGGGCGAGATTTTTTTTGGGGAACAGAGTGCCCTTTTTTCTTTTGTTTTTCAGGTGAGAGTGGGATGTTGGGGAGAGATATTAGGTATATTTGGGGAGGTAGGTTGGGTTGGTCAACAGACAAGACAAACAAGACGCATACAGGGGCAGTATGTGACACATGTGGGGGGTAAACACCTTGATGGGGAGGGGTGCTGGGAAATCGAAAGCCCATGAGCCCCCTAGTGGAAACAGTGTGACTGAGGTCCCCACCCATGGGCATTTACCACTGCACTTTCACAGCCCCGAAGGTGGCTGTGCTGGGGGCTGAGTCACAGAGCCAGCATGACCCTCTAGTTGCGACACATGGTCCTCGAGCTGGCGTAGCAGATCACCAAGCTGCTGGTTGAGCTCGCTACGCACCACGACCCAGACCTGCTGACAGGTACCTGTCTGCGCCCGCTCCCGGGGGGGTAAGCCCCATCCCCTGAGGTGGTTCCACCCAAAGGTGGTGCAGGACCAATGGACAGGGAGGTCCTGGGCTGGGCCCCAGACATGCTGGTGCCCAGTGCCACGGCCAGCTGAGGTGGGACAGGTGGGTCTGCTGGGACCGGCCTTCCCAAACGTGCTATAGTGTTTAGATTTTATCATCATGTGTGGGTTAGTAATAGTTAACACATTCCAGAGTTAGGTATAACAGCATGCATAGATATTTCCATTAACCCAGACACCAGATACGGAACAGCTGCATAGCAAACAGAACACATGCATATATGGGACCACAGTGGTAATAAGAACAGCATGCAGGTACACTGATGGCACCATGCCACCAATGTTGGAATAATTCAATACAGCACATGCATGGAAACAATTAAAATATTTATCAAACAATTGGACATTATCAGAACATTGGAGTCATTACATACCGGTTGGGGTGGGTATGTTGTTTATTGTTGGAGATATGGTGGGGGGGAGGAGATGTCAATTAACAACTAGTATATTCCTGTAGTCCACATTACTTTCCTAGTCAGTGCTGTTATCTGTACCTTACAAGTCTTACTACACTACCCTATAGCCTTAGTTTGGACAGTGATATGGCTGTCGTCATCATTATACCTGAACTGATTTTACCTGCAGTATACACCTCTTACCTGGTATACCTGTGGAGGGAATGTTTGTTAATACTAACTGTTTCTACACATACTCTCAGATTCCAGGCTGATGTTGTGCATATAGCTATGCAACTCTTTCTGCACAGACTCTCGCCATGTGTTGACCACATGCAGGTGTACTGGGACATATCTAGACTATTGCCCTCTTCAACCTTTAGTGACTTGACACACACATATACATGCTTTCCTACACAGTTACATTATGTAGCACACTGTGGGTGACAGTGATCAGTGATACTTTATTATTCAGAGAAACTGCAGCACTCACAATTCCCTACAATACCGGACTAAACAGTACCAGTGCATGGTATAATTTTTTTATTTCTCAGCAGTCTTTGTATCCGACGTACCTGTGGGAGCAATGTTTGTTAGCACCACCTGAATGTTGCCACTCAAAGTTCCAAATTACACATTAGTATTATGCCCATACATCTCACTCCGTTACTGTACACACTCTGGTCACAGTTTGACAACATGGGGGTGTAGATGGGACATACTTGGTTTATTACTCTCCTAACAGATTTGGGAGTTGCTACAGTGACAGGTTTGTTCTTGTATATGTTTCCCAATCACTTGTATTCCCTGTTTGCTGGCTAAACATCTGGGATCATCCCACAGACCGACCAAGAGGAAAGGGGGACAGGCAGCAGATATGGGCCCATATACTGGACATTCTGGTCTTATCTGTACAGTTGTGGGGTATGATTCTGTGTGTAGCCTACTTCCACTCCCAGGATTCAGACCAAGGCTGTGTCTGCTACAACTTAAACACTGTCCATCAGAGTTGTGTGTGCTATATTGATATTGTTGTATATCTCCTATCTACTTTCTGTGTGATAATTCTTCTGTGCTTTTGCATTCTGACCTTGTATTACAACACTCTTATACAGATTTCCTAGACAGTTATATTTTGTAGGACAGTGTGGGCAACAGTGATGCATAATACCTCATTATTCAGAGCAACTGCATCACTCAGAATGCCATACAATACCAATGTAAACAGTACCAGTACAGGGTATCATTCTTGTATTTCTGGGCACAGTGTTTGTATCTGACAGATCTGTATGAGAAATGTTTGTTAGCACTACCTGAATGTTGCCACACACAGTACCAGATTCCATATTAGTATTATGCACATAGATCTCACTCTGTTACTGTACACACTCTGGCCACAGCTTGACAAGATGGGGGTGTAAATGGGACATATGTGGCTTCTTAGTCTCATAATGTTTTGGGGAATAGCTAGTGTGCCAGCTTTGCTGTCATAGATGTGTGTCAATCAGTTGTATTTCCTGTTAGATGCCTATACGTCTGGGATCATCCCACTGATTTCCCAGGGGGACAGTTTGACAGGCAACACATATGGGCCACTCTACTGGACATATCTGTTCAGTTGTGGGGAATGATTCTGTATGCAGACTACTACCACTGGCAGGATTCGAACCATGGCTGTGTGTGCTAAAAAAACAACAGTTCACATCATAGTTGCATGTGCTATTCGGGTTTTGTCTGCCTTTTCCCTGTTTTCTGTCTACGTGTCTCTCAGTTGTGCTAAATGGCCTCTGGGGATTACAGCAGTCATATACAGGCATTCCTTCACATTCTATTTATGGTGCACGTTGTGGGTAACAGTGCTTATTACAACAGTACTAATACGTGAATGCAAAACTACATTACCATATGATACGAGAGTATACACATGCATTCCAGCAGTTAGACCTTTATTGTCAGGCTATTACACTTTTATTTACATACATACTATATGAGTCGTTTCCTGTCATATTCTCTGGTGTATGCAGTACTTGCCTTAAACAATACAGATTTTATACAAGCAATTAATTTACTAATACTTTTAGATTTATTTCCTATGACAGTACATGCAAGAGTTTTACTGACCTGCCTCGCAACCTCTCCAGGTGACTGCCATGGGCCTCCTAGTTCACGGCCCACTCAACTGCAGCTGTGGAGGACATAAGAGGAATATTTAGCCATACCTATCCATGGTATACATGAGATGGCAATTATTACACACTTAGTGTGGTGATACTTACACACAGCTGGAACATCCCCTCCCCTTCCCGACATAATGCCTGCAAGGGAAGCTACAACCAGTTATGAGATGTAGTCCCGCCTCTTGGGTTTAAGTAGGGCCGATTTCCCGCACTTTTTCATGACTGGCCGGTTTTGAAAAGGCTAAGCTATGGGCAAACCTGCTTACCTAAGTTTGGCATTGCTTACAGGGATATAACACTGGGCACATTGAGTTAACTGGCCTACACATTGCTTACACCTCCTAAGCTGGCTTGTGCAATGCTTACTGTTGCTTACATTTGACTTTGGATTATATTTCCTTTTTGGCATTGATTTATTATTTATTACATTTTATATGTATGCCTGGTATCTATGATTCATGTGTACGTACACTGTATGGGGTCCTTGTGTTTTATTGGGGACTTCAACACTCTATTACAATTACACCTGACTTCTGGGCTTACTGCTGTACTCCAGTTCACATATTTATGTTATGTAGTGGGTTATGAAACATATGTCTGTATACTGATTCCTTTCACAGGTTCAGTTTGATTTTACTATAGTGAAGACTTGTTTGCTGATACCTCACTCTTTTGTACTGCTGTGATGGCTTGGTGGTTAACTACTGTGACATTAGTGTACAGGGTCCTGGGTTCAAGACCTGCAAGGCTGTTTTTTTTTTTGTTGATGGGCAGAACAAGGGCTGTTGGATACATAGTGATTAAGGTACTTTTGAGCATTTGTAAGTGGGTTTGCACAGGTTTGCGCAAGGGTAAGCAATGCTAACCTCCAGTTACATATGCTTACAGAGAGTTAGCTTCAAAATTGCTTAAACTGTGTGTGGATTGCTTACCCTCATGCACACAGGCTTTAATTCGCTTACTGGTGCTTAAATATGCTTACTACTGCTTATTGCTGCTTAAACCTGCTTACTAGTGCTTTATTCATTATGACACTGACACCTCACATGTGCATTTACTGCAGTACTCCAGTTCACAAATATATGTTGTTTAGTGGGTTATGCAACAAAAATATTGGTTATAATGTGCTTTGCCATGGAAAGTGCTGTATTGAGAGTCGAACCAGGAATGCCTGCTCGTAAGGCGAATGCTCTGCCCACTACTCTATTGCTATGCTGCCTCATTTGCATATATCTTCCTTGTTATCCTCTTCAGCTATTTAAGCTGCATTAACCATAGCTAAGTGATGGGCACACCCACACACCTACAGTTAGCTTTAATCGGATTTTTAAAAAAATAAAGAAATACAGGTTTGTTCATTTTATTTGTATTTACTTGCTGTTGTACACCAGGGGGAATGTTGGTGGGGATATGCAGACACCTGTGAGTGGTCTCACTCATTTCTTGGGCCTTTCTGCTGTTCTTCATTGCGGGGGGCGTGTATATTCTGTGAGCTCTGCTCTCAGACATGCCCCCTGCACTCTTACATGCTCCATGTAAGATTAGGAGCTCAGGTAGCGTGCCTCATTAATATGCATGGCACGCTGCTATCCTGCTCCTAAACGGCCACTTCCGTGCAGGACTAAGCTAGTCCTGCATGGAAGATTAGTAAATCTGGGGGAATGTGTTTCTTCAAGAAGTTAAAGTACTTATAGAGTTATTCACAGCTCGTGACTACCCGGTTCAAAGGTTAAAACTAATTGCTGACAAAGTAATTGAGCAAAGGGCAAGTAAATTTCCACCCATGTTGATATCAGGGTTTATTTTTAAGAAAGTTATGCATAGTTGTAGTAATGTAATTAGCCACAAATTTAGTTGTTCTTTTCCAATACCTATAAGTGCTGAAGCTCCAATTATTAGGGATATTATTTCCAATAACTGTAAGATCATTATGGGAAATCCTGAACTATGTAAAGTTATTGGAAGTAGTCCACATTTTGTATAAAAAAGTAGGATTATAAAACAAATGTTGGAACAACAGAATTCACAGCAATTCAATAATTTAATTAGTGATACATGGGGAACATTTGCCTTCCAGAATTGTTCTTATTGTAAGTATATCATGATTGTTAAAAGCTTTTATTTTTAACATTCTAATTATGTTTTAATGATTAAGAATAGAAGTGACTGTTATAGTGATGGACTGGATTATCTTGCATGCTGCTCAAATTGTGATTTTTTTATGTTGGTAAAACAATGAGGAAGTTAGTTGATAGGATGAAGGAACAAATACAGGCCATTGAAAGAAAGGATAAAACCAATGCTTTAGCAAGACATGCATTGGTCTGTGAAAATTTCAATTTCAATTTTTAGTCATTGAAAAAGTGGATAAAAATAAGTTTGTAGAAGGTCACAACAAACATTTAGAATATTTGGCACTTAAATGGCAGTTTTTTTGTGGGCATATATTGCCCCTGGTTTAAATGACAGCATTTCAGTTAAAAGCCTATTAAATTACGACAGTATTTAATTACAACTTCATTTTTTATTGAATTTTTACAAATACCGTGTGGTGATTAAGAAAATTTATTATATGTAATATGATTTTTTACTTTAATTGTATTTTAACTATGGTTGAAATATGACTGGTTTATTTGTAGTGTGATGTCATGATTCAATTAGTTAAATGGACTGTAATATGGTCTTCTTATTATTCTGCAGAAGTTCATGATTTACAAAGAACAAAAGCGCTTAATAAATCATTCTTTTTTCCTATTTTGCAGGGGCGGCTGTACACTTTGTTTTTGTTGTAGAGTTTTTAGCAATTGCTTTTTCAAGAATAGAAAGTATTTTGTTCAATAGCAGAATGATGTAAGAAAGGAAGAGAAACTGAAGTATGGGAAAATGTAAAGAAATGCATTAGAGAATTTAGAGAATAATACAAGAGAGTATTACGATATGGAAAAAGAAATATATAAAATAAATCAAGAAAAAATAAGGCATTTCTGCTTTGGCACAG
Source organism: Protopterus annectens (assembly GCF_019279795.1). NCBI lineage: Eukaryota > Metazoa > Chordata > Ceratodontiformes > Protopteridae > Protopterus > Protopterus annectens. Next base: position 294,728,273 of record NC_056731.1, read on the forward strand.
ATAATACTCACGAGGGTGAAGGGAGGAAGTATCCGTATATTTGGATAGAATAGCAATATAAAATATTAGTATAATGAGGGAAATGAAAACTGTAAAAGGAGAGGTAAAATGAATGCAACAGCATTTTACAAGTATTGCAGTACAGCATGTGGAAATATGTGTAAGAGTATAATGAAGGAAAATAAGGGAGAATAGAAAGTTAAAAAAAAAATCTTGAATGAGTTAAGGAAGAATTTGAAAAAAAATATTATTGGTACATTTGATGAAGTACTTAGGAAAGTAAAAGTTGATTCAATATCAGGCCCAGATTGTATAGGTTATGGAATGTACAAGAAATTAATGGATTGGCAAAGAGAGTATTTTGTAGAAATACTGAATGAATGGTTGAAGGAAGGGTTTGTTTATGAAGTGTTATGTAATGGGATCTTAAAATTTATATGGAAGAAAGATGAGAAGAATGAAATAAAAAAATTGGAGACCAGTCACACTAAATAACACATTATAATTTTTTATGAGAATAATACAGAGGAGAATGGAATGAAGACCAACGGATATTATGGAAGAAAGTATATATAGTATAAAAAGTAAGGGATGTCAAGAACTGTTACTGGTTGTGAGATAAAATGTGGATGATATTATAACTGAAAGGGAGGATGTGAAACTTATGGTAGGTGACATTAGCAATGCATCTGATATAGCAGAACATTATACTTTCTTGGATGTTATAGACAAGTATAAAACAGGTAACAGAATTAGGAGAGAGCACATGTCAGCATATCAAAATATTATTCTATAATAGTGCTCTGCACTAGAGTAGTGTTCTGCACCAGACTAACCTTTCCCTCTGACTATGCTACTACTTTGTTTCACTTACTGACAAATCCATCCCCTCTGTCTATTTTGTTGACTATGTCTCTCTGCAAACTAACACTCCATTATACTATATCATTGTAGAGCTGATGGCATATTAAGATTTGACAATTCAATTTCTTAGTAAACTGTGTTCAGAATTTGTGTAATTGTCATATTGGTCTCTCAATTTTCTTATACAAAAAGAGTTATTGATGCAATGTCTCTCTACTTACTGTTTAATCTTCTGATTCTATCAATTAGGTTAAGAATTACTGTGCTAAACATTGATATTCTTTAACTAGTCTGTATATATAACTGTTTATCCAAACTGTATCTAGATAGTATTTTAACGTCTGTGCCCTATATATTATACTTATGTATTTTATATCTGTATGTTTCAGCGTGGAACTTTTCTCCCTGGGCCTCCACTGAAAAAGGACATGTGTCCAGTCAGACTTTCCCAGCAAAAATGTAAAATAAATAAATTACAGTGAGACTGTTAGCAAATGGCTTGCTGAGTAAGGAAATGTGGCATAAGATAAGGATGTCCCATGAATGGAATATTGTTTGCATTGGTAATGAATGTGATAGTGAGTGAAGTAGCTTATAAAATGAAAAATACTAGGTATGTGATGCAAAAGGAGGTGGTGCTTCCAGTAGTTTTGACATACACAAACAAAACAGTTGTAGTTGCTAAAAGCAAAATATGCATGATGAAAGTGATGGCTGGTCTGAATGGATGTTTAAAGGAAATGGTAGGTAATGTCCTTGAATTATGATAAAAGTAAGGATTTGGGTGATATTGTGAAAACTGGGAAGATTATTTTTTTAATGAATGAAGTGTCTTTGCTAGGGATAAAATTTGGAAAAAATGATGTAGTCATGATGCAATGGGAAGGTTTGATCAAAGAAATGAAAGAAATATGTCATCTTTATGCACAGATTAGTATTTAGGAAAAAGGTTTTCTGGTAAATTCTGTATTAATAGGAAACATAGCATATATGTCAAATGTTTATATGATCACAGAAAAATATGAAAAGGAAATTATGCAATTGGTGTTTTCTTTCATATGGGGTTTAAGATAAAACCCAGTGAAAAGATGTGTGCTATACATCCGTGAAGATGAAGGGGGATTGGGATTACTAAATCCATGTGTTTATTATGCATCTTTAAGCCTAAATAGAGTATTACAGTGGGTAAAGGAACAGAATGAGAAGTTAATAGTGAGGCTATTTAAATATAAGTACAAAAAGTTCTGGGAGATGATAAGAATAACAAAAAGATTATATAAATAAATAATTAAAATATTATCAAGAAAAAATACCAACATGGAAAACATAAGCTGGTGGTATAGAGAAAGACAAAATGATGTCGTATAATAATGTGATGAACCAATATTATTATGTAAATCTATGGAAAATTTTACCAGAAGTGATTAAAGCCATTAAAGTAAACAAAAAGTGTTGTACCAATATAGTAGAGTGTCATGATTTCTTATGGAGACTGCTAATAAATAATTTACCAGTAAAAGGGAATATGCCATATTAAAAGAAAGTTGAAAGAGTCTATTTATTTTTTGGGGATGAAGAGATAACAGACCATGGATCTACATCAGATTATCAAAGTTCCAAAACTTCGAAATTCATATGGCCAAGACAATATGATCGAAGTTTTGGAACTTTCAACATTTAAAAAAAAAATAAAAACTGCATTTTGTTTTTATGTTTATGCAGGGGGCAAGCCCCCCTGTGCCTCCCTCACACCCTGCAAATAAAATATACCAACTCCAAGATCACAATGCATAGAGGAAATGGGCAAATTTCCTGTTCTGCGATGGACAGCGATCTCAATTTCCAAAACTTCGATCATATGGTCCCAACTATATGAATTTCGAAGTTTTGAAACTTTGATAACCTGATAGGGACCCATTCAAATTTGTGCTCACACATACCCGAAATTGCTGTTCATCGAAGCAGCAATTTTGGGTATGTGTGAGTGGTATGTCGGTCGCACTGCGGTGCGAGTAAGTTAATATTCTTTTATTCCACTGTAGTGCGACCTTGGAGTGAGAATATTTAAGTAGGGGGTGTGTGGGGGTGCAGGGAGGCTGCAAAAACATTTAATTAGTGGTTTTGTTTTTGTTTTTTCACAGTTTAACGGAAGCACTTTTTTGATTAAAGTGCTTTCGTTAAACTGTGATCGGTATATATAGATTCTGACACTTGCTTTTTTGACCAAGTGTCCTAGATCCATATATATATATATATATATATATATATATATATATATATATATATATATATATATATATATATATATATACACATATATATGTGTGCGTGCGTGTGTGTGTAATATATTGGTGAAACTGTGTGAAGAATATTATGATGTAAATAAAATAGATATGAATATGATTATGTATGACTATAACAAGAAGAAGAAAGAATATGTGAGAAAGACAGAGAAGCATTTTGTATTATGGGTTATTTGGAATGAAAGACTGAGTGAAATTTTGTTTAAAATGGAAAGGGATTTTGGTTGATATACCGCAAAAAATTGGAATATTGTGGAAGAAGTAGTGGGGGTCTGAAAGAATAACAAGTGTATGTTATAAGAAATGGATAAATAGTAAAAAAATCAATTGTGCATATATGCCCCTGTAAATATGTATATTTGTACATATGTATATTTTGTAAATATGTAAACATATATAATTTTGTTTTTTTAATGTTGTGCTAAATAAAGGACCCCTACTTTTTTGACAGGTGGCAGATCTTTTACTTCTACATGAACTACCACTAAATTTAATGGGGTCTTGGTTTAACATCTCACCCAAAGGACAACATGCTATGGAGTGCAGCACCCTCTTTATACTGCACAGCAGTGTCAGCATTCCACCTACCCGATATGGGAATAGTACCCGCAGCAATCTGCACTAAAGGTAAGTGTGCCATGTGTTGCATGACTGATTCTACTTAACAGAGTAATGCATGGTACTGCACTGTGTAATACCTAAAATGTAAAAGAACAGTCATGTTGTACCTCAGCACTGTACTTGAATAAACCATTGTTTAAGGTCTTATTTTTATCTCCCAAACATGTTCATAAATTCTAATGTTCTAACTTTATTCTATCTCCCTTACATAAACAAAAAAACAAACAAAAATAATTGGCAAAGCAAGCAAATTGCTGTATAAGCTACATAAGATGTTTTACAGTGACTATATGTCCTTCTTGTATAAAACTTACTTGCATCAGGGATGTATAACATTTTACTCATATTAACAAATTTACATGTTGCAGTTATATCTTGCAGACTTATCAATGCAGTATTACTAATATTGACTCTTCAACATGTAAAAGATGCATGCTCACAAACCTTAGGATTCACAAAGATTTTCTCCGCCTATGAAGTATAGGCTGGTCAATTACTGTGATGCAGAGAATTTCAGATTCACACGCTGTAAAGCCAAACAAAACAAACACCTCATTAGCATTACTATGTCTCTGAACTGACACTATGTTGTCAAGCAAGGCAAAGCTAATGCTCTCCCAGCCCATGTATTGTGCAGCATAGGCACCCCCCCTCCCACACACACACACAGACACACACACACACACACACACACACACACACACACACACACACACACACACACACACACACACACACACACACACATACAGAGTCAGCATCTCCTAACTAACTCCTGTAGTGTGGCTACCCAGAAAGATAAACACACACTCACACACACACACACACACACACACACACACACACACACACACACACACACACACACACACACACACACACACACACACACACACACACAAGCATACATACATACATACACAAGCATGCACACACATATCCCTACACATACACACAGACACACATGCATACTCACCCACAGTTCCACTGTATTTAACCTGTACCATAACTACTCCTAGCAGAGCAAATGGGTAAATATCATCAATGCACAGCATTCACGCCTTCCTTCTGGAGAAGAAATATCTGCAGGCATAATCAGGAGTTGCCACCATTTCTAAGGGAGAGCACATGGCTAATTATCCTTGGTCATTCTCCTCGACTGCTGCATTAATATGTGACTTCTCCAGTGAGGCTGGTCTCCATGTGAAAGCCCTTGCCAGGGGAAAAATCATAGCAGGAGACTGGTGCTTGAATCAGGAAGGATTACTGCAATGCGAAACCTTCTAAGCTAAGGTTTTGACATTGCGGTTAAGATTTTTCTGAATCCAGCTTTATTGAAAGTTAACATCTTCTAATGATTCCTTTTTTATTTCTCCAAATGTTTATGAATTCTAATACTTTGTCAGGAATATACCTTATTCCTAAGTAAGGGTATGGTTAAAGTTCATAAATTAGTATTTCTTCAGTCTTTGATGTTTGCTATGAGTGCCTTCTCAACACCACCAATGTAAACATAATTGCTTCCTTCTATACTTCATATAGAGTTACTTGTATCAGCAACATATTTAAGCATAAGCATAAGCTAAATACTTGAGCTTTGGCCGGCTAAGATCTGCCTGCAATTAAATGGACATATAAGTGAATTTAAGTACACTTTTATCTGCACTTTTTTCACATAGTACTGCTTTTTATGTGTTTTTGTTATTACGGAATATTAATTGAACTGAAAATTGTGGCTCTCAGTCTCTACAGAGATATTGTAGAAGTGTAGCCATTGATAGCAGTGGGGGGGTAGTTTCATTTTGATAGTCTGTGTTTCAGCTGAGGGGCTGTCCTGCCTTATATAAGTGGCACATAGGTTCATAGGTTTATACTAGGCTATCTGCCCTAAGGCATTTATAAGCCTAGCCCAAATTTTTGTGGCTTACACCACCCCTTATATGAAAAAATACTGTGCCCATTAGTTTGTTGTGCCTCTGTCCAGCAGTGACACAGAGATGATTCCCGGGATAAACCTACGATCTCCCATCCACAGGTCAAGATTTCTCTTGAACAGAGCCAGCGAGGTGCTCTGCCTCACATGGACCGGGATTTTATTCCACAGCATAGGGAGTCTCTGAGTAATAAATCTATCCCTCCAGCACGTCCTATTTATATCCGTGCTAAGGTTTAAGTCGCTTGCTCTAGTGGTTTTGGTGGATTTGGATTTTTTGAGGTGGAGCATGTCCATTAATTCTGGGTTGGACATGGCCTTGTATGTCAGGCACATGTCACCTCTGAGCAGGCGGTATGCAACTGAATAGAGCTGGAGTTTCTTCATTCTGGCAGCATATGACAGATTTTGGAGTCCCTTTATCCTTTTGGTGAGGAACTTTTGGGGTCTCTCCAATTGCTGCAGATGTCGGGTGCGATACATCCCGAATGGGGCATTGTACTCGATCATTGGTCTGATAAGTGAAGAGTACAGGGGAACAATGACCTCACTAGATCTGGATGTGAATCCCTTCATGATCAGGTGGGCAATGTAGAAGGTCTTTCTAACCACTTTAGCAACGTGAGTGTCAAAAGAAAGGCCACTGTCAACCTGGGTCCCCAGGTCCCTGATAACCTCTTCTGTGCTTAGTGGATTGCCACCTATATGGTAGCTTGGGGTTACCTTGTTTTTCCCGAAGGGTATGACTATACATTTTTGGCATTTAACTTCAGGCCATGGCTCTGGCACCAGCTATCTGTTTCCGTGAGTCCCTTCTGAAGGATATCCGTGTCCGATGCACTTTCCACTATGGCGCCCAGTTTGCAGTCGCCTGCAAACTTTGTCAGCCAAAGTCCTCCCATGTTGGCCTGTACTTCTGAGAAGTAGATGCCGAACAATAGGGGCCAAGAACCGAGCCCTGTGGGACACCACTTGTGACCGGCTTGGAGTCTGACATAGCGCCAGCAACTCTAACCCTGTGGGTTCTGTCCTTAAGCCAGTTTGCAACCCATCTTGTGACATATGGGTTTACATTTAAGCTGGTAAGTTTTTCTACAATACCCGAGTGGGGTATTGTGTCGAAACATTTGCAAGGTCAAGGTAGGCTGTATGGACTGCCTTTCCCTCATCAATGGCCTTGGTGACTGTTTCGAAGAAGTCGACCAAGTTCAAAAGCCATGATCTGCCCTTGACGAAGCCAAACTGGGTCGGGTCCAATGTCTGCAAGTCCCCTATATCTTTGTTTATGAGCTCCATTATGATCCTCTCCATAGCTTTGCAGACTAGACTTGTTAAGCTTATGGGGCGGTAATTACCAGGGTCCGTAGAGGCACCGCCTTTGTGGAGTGGGACCACAGTTGCCGTACGCCACTCCTTGGGCACATATCCTGTGGTAAGGCTGAGATTAAACAGCTGCCTTATGTGCGGGTTTAATTCCTCATTTAGCTCGTGTAGCACACAGCCGGGGACACCATCTGGTCCCATTGATGTTGTGTTTTTAGCTTTAGAGAGAGCAGCTTTCACCTGCGCATTTGAGATGTCTGGGAGGCTACACTCTGCTGGGATAGTTATCTCTCCTTTAGGGGGGGAGAGGGGGTTGAAGTTTGCACTGAACCTGTCTGCCAGTATGTTGGCAATGTCTGTGGGTTCAGTGATTTTTGTATCATTTTGGACTAATTCTGAGCATATCTGGGAGTTTCCACCCAGGTTCCTAACATAGCTGAAAAAGGCCTTATGATTGTCCTTTGAATCCATGGCAATTTTTCTCTCAAAATTGGCCTTAGTTGATTTTATCAGTGCTCGTATTTTTTTACTAATAATGATCAGGGGTGACTTCCCTTTTATGGATTTTGTTCTATCATGTAATAGCTTTCTCCTCTTATTGTAAAGTTTGTTAACGGCTGGGGTCCACCAGACTGGACGTTTGCCCTTTGTGGAAAGAGTCTTGGTTTTATTTGGGATTGCCTGATCAATGCAGTCCTGGAGGTGTTCATAGAAGGCATTTGTAAGGGCTTCCACAGCTTGGGTTGTGGTTTCCACTGGCTCAGGGGCCTTGAAGGATACCACACCAGTCTTGAGTAGTGTGAAGTTTGCTTTAGAGAAGTTCTTCACTGTGGTCTTTTTTGTTTGGGGTGGGGGCGGGATGTGGATTTCCAGTGAGATTAGTTTATGATCAGATCTTACCAATGAGGGATATACTTCCGGTGTGGAGCATTTTGTCCCCATGTTTGTGATAATGAGATCTAGTATATTTTCTCCTCTCGTGGGAACAGTGACTAGCTGTTCCATGGCATTTGAATTTATGAACTCCAGGAACCATTGGGCTAGAAAGTTAGGGCTTGAGTAATGTTCCCAGTCTATATTCAGGTAGTTGAAGTCACCCAATATGATGGTGTTTGGAGATACATTTATACCCTCCAGTGTCTTCAGGAAGGCTGTGTGGGGTTCCTGAGTTTGAGAGGGTGGCCTGTAGCATGCTACAATTTGTAGAGCAGTTTTGCCTATGGTTAGTTGCACCTGGATGGTTTCGAGCTTAGTGCGTTGCCACCAACCTGGAGGTGTGGGTATCCTTTATGAATATGGATACACCCTCCTTTTGTGGTGTGGTCCGGGTTTTGGGGCGGAACGCATGATATGAGGTAAAACCTAATAGCGCCGGGTGCTCTCAGGAGCCTTGAACCAGGTTTCAGTTACAGCACAGACATCGATGTTCTCCATACTGAGAAGGGCCTCGAGTGCGTGCATTTTGAGATTTAGACTTCTGGCATTGAGCAGCATTACCCTCAGTTTCTTCCCATTTTGTTTTCTAGGGTGGTAGGTTTAGAATTTGAGCCTTGCCTAAAAAAGGCACTATGGGGGTGGCAAGAGCCTTAGCTAATATCCGGAATCCCAGGGGTGACAGGTGCAAGCCGTCCCTTGCGAAGCAGCATGGCTTGTCAAGCATGTCATCCCAGGCAGACAGACACTGGATCCCCTTTGAATGACACCAGACATTAAGCCAATTGTTAAAGCTGATCATCTTGTCTCTATATTGTGGCATCATTCTTGGTGAAGGAAGGATACTGCTCAGGGTCAGGGTCATACCTGCCTGGGCTACATAATCAGAGAGCTCCTCTATGTCTCTTTTCATGTAGTCCAGGGAGGTACGTCTCAGGTCGTTCACACCAGCATGGACAATGACTGTGTCATATTTGTACTTGCCGTGGAGTGACGAGAGTGATTGTGTTATGTGGTGGATTCTAGCGCCCGATAGGCAGCTTACTGTGACCCTCTCCTTGTTCAGCCTGGTGAGTGGAACGTCAGTGTGTCTGACTATGGAGTCACCTATGACAAGTATGTTTGGTGTTGTATTTGGCCTTAAGGGCTGTGACTGCTTTGCACACTGCTTTTGTGGTTTATGTGTTGCTTGTGGGGTGTCTTGAGGTAGCAGTTGTTTGGGTGTCTGCTTTGGAGGCCTCTGCTGTTTAGGTAAATTTTTACTCAGAGCCTCCAAGTATGCCTTTGTGTGTTTATGTGTTTGATTCAGTGGTGTGGTAGCATTATGTGAGGCTGGTTTTGTGGTGTGTGTAGTTGCCTTCTCCTCCTGTCTGGTCTTGCCAGTCCTGAGTTGAGAGAGCTCAGCCTCCAGTTTGGCTAAATAGCTGCATCTCTCAAGTATTTGTGTTATGTGGGAGGAGGAGAGGGTTGTCTGTGTACATGAGGCAGTTATAACATTGCCTCAAGATTCCCAGATTCACCAGCTGGACCGGAGAGGAGATTGACAACTGACCTTTGGACATGCTAGAATAATATTGGGAATTCCTTAATAATTGAAAACAAGGGCCAGTGGGGAGTGAGGGTGTAGTGCTTTTAATTTTTAGTGCTGACTTATATAATTGCTTTAGTGAGCAAGTGCCAGGTAACTTGAGTGCAATGTGTTACAAGTAACTAAATGCAAAAACGACAAACAGTAACTTTCTTTCAAGTGAAACAAGGAACTAGTACAGTAAGCAATGCAGATATCACTAGTGATCCACAGAAGCGCTGAGAAGCTGCTTATTAGGTGGAATTAGCTTCCAGGGAAATAACAAGCAAACAAACAACAAGCATATAAGCAAAGCTAGATTCAGCAGGCCTGGATCTAGTCTATGCTAGAGCAAACAAGGTGTACCAATTTCAGTAAGATACAGTTCAAATATTCAGGCACCATAAACCTTCAACCAGAAATTCCCAGCTCAGAAGGGCAGAGTCCAGCCTCTTCTCCCACAAGAGTGCAGACCACAAACCTTCTTAATGTAAAATAACTGGCATGAAGCCCAAGCGCCTAAACCAGAACTAATACCCTTGGACACTGGGCTCTCAATCAGCAGTTCCCAACTTAGAAGGATGAAAGCTACCTGTCCTGCCACCACAGTGCTTGCCACAAACCTTCCTAATTAAAAACAACTGGTCTGAAGCCCAAGTGCTTAATCCAAAAGACTTAGAATGATAGCTACAGTTACAACCAAGCAGTAATAAATACAACTGAATACTTTAGAGAATGTCTGGATTAGTGCTCAAGTTACACAAACAAAGCTAGATCCAGCAGGCCCGAATCCAGTCTATGCCACAGCAAACAAGGCGTACCAACTTCGGTAAGAAGCAGTTCAGATATGCATGCACTATAAGCCTTTAACCAGAAATTCCCAGCTCAGAAGGGCAGAGTCCAGCCTCTCCTCCCACAAGAGTGCAGACCACGAACCCTCTTAATGTAAAATAACTGGCCTGAAAGCCCAAGTGCTTAAACCAGAATTAATACACTTTTAGAATAACAGACATTTTGTTTTTGTTCTGCTAAATACTTGAGCTTTGGCCAGCTAAGATCTGCCTGCAATCAACTGGACGTATAAGTGAATTTAAGTACACATTTATCTGCACTTTTTTCATATAGTACTGCATTTTATGTGTTTTTGTTATTGTTTGTGTCTTTCGGCTTTTCCCGGTTAGGGGTCGCCACAGCGGAACTCTGGTCTGCTAATGATTGGCAGTAGATTTTTACATACTGGCTTGCCGGGTCTAATGCACAACCTTCAACGAAGGAATGCCCATTCACGCATGTCGCTACACAGAAGACGCTCGAACTGAGAATCGAATGGGCAACGTCTAACTGTGAGGGGACAACGCTACCGCAGCACCACCATCACAGTACTTATGTGTTTTTGTTATTACTGAATATTAATTGAACTGAAAATTGTGGCTCTCTGTCTCTACAGAGATCTTGTAGAAGTGTAGCCATTGATAGCAGTGGGGGTAGTTTCATTTTGATAGTCTGTGTTTCAGCTGAGGGGCTGTCCAGCCTTATATAAGTGGTACATTTTGTTCTTGTTCTGCTAAATACTTGAGCTTTGGCCGGCTAAGATCTGCCTGCAATCAACTGGACATATAAGTGAATTTAAGTACGCTTTTATCTGCACTTTTTTTCATATAGTACTGCATTTTATGTGTTTTTGTTATTACTGAATATTAATTGAACTGAAAATTGTGGCTCTCTGTCTCCACAGAGATCTTGTAGAAGTGTAGCCATTGATAGCAGTAGGGGTAGTTTCATTTTGATAGTCTGTGTTTCAGCTGAGGGGCTGTCCTGCCTTATATAAGTGGTACATTTTGTTTTTGTTCTGCTAAATACTTCAGCTTTGGCCGGCTAAGATCTGCCTGCAATCAACTGGACATATAAGTGAATTTAAGTACACTTTTATCTGCACTTTTTTCATATAGTACTGCATTTTATGTGTTTTTGTTATTACTGAATATTAATTGAACTGAAAATTGTGGCTCTCAGTCTCTACAGTTAGTTTCCACCCCCCACCCCCGTTCTTCTTTTGGTGTTAATCTTGGTGGCTTTGAAATTGCACGCCCCTCTTGTAAATTTGTATTTGGATACTCCTTCTATGCCCATCTCATTTGCTCAGTCAACTGAGTGCAGTGAGGCCATATTCTGATTTCAGGCACTCCTACTGTGCACAAAGAGAGCATTTGGGAAGAAACATTTTTTTTTCTAAGTTTGTTTCCTGCCTTTCCTGTAAATACTCTAGTCCACATACATATTTGCTGTATCCAGGACTATTTGTAAGCTTCTGAGCCCCCAAACCTTTCTGTGTTGGAGAGAAGCCTTCTAGCTTAATTTTGTTTCTTAGAACTAGCCAGTTTTTTTAGTTTCAGCACTCAAATCTGTTTCTTTGAGCTCAGAACTTGTTCAGAATGCGTAAGCACTAAATAACCTACAAATTACTACAGCACTCAACTTTCTTCACTTGTCTAGAGGAAAGCAGTTTTTAGTACTTAATAAATAAGCATCTATCCAGTCATGTCTAAGGGTCAGCTCCCGGTGTTTTCTCCTGTCTACCTGATGAATCTGGGCATCTTGGGGCAATGCAGCAATTGCCTCATATACACAGACAACCCTCTCCTCCTACCACCCAACACTACAACCTGTAAGAGATGCACTTATATAGCCAAACTGGAAGCAAAGCTCTCTGCAACCAAGACTGGAATGGACAGTCAAGAGGAGAAGGTAAACACTTGCACCACAACACACTCATCACATAGTCCATCAAAATCAACACCACCAAAACACACACACATAGAAATGCAAAACACACACCTACATTCATGGAGGCTCTCAATAAAAACCTGCCCAAGCAAGAGGGACCTCCAAAGCCGAAACCGAAGCAAACTCCTCCCCCAACACAACCCAAATGACACATAGCCCACAATCTCAGTGTGTCACTCTACCACAGCCCATAAGTCATAACAACGTACCCAACACTTTAGTCATAGGTGACTCAACCACAGCCCATAAGGCATAACAACATACCCAACACTCTAGTCATAGGTGACTCAACCACAGCCCATAAGGCATAACAACGTACCCAACACTCTAGTCATAGGTGACTCTATAGTCAGGCACAATGATGTTCCACTCACCAGGCTAAACAAGGAAAAAGTTACTGTCAGCTGCCTGTCAGGTGCCAGGATCTGCCACATAACGCACGCACTCAGGTCACTCCACAACAAGTCCAAATATGACTCTGTCATTGTCCATGTTGGTGTGAATGACCTGAGATGTACCTCCCTGGACTACATGAAAAGAGACATGGAGGAGCTCTCCGATCTTGTAGCCCAGGCAGGTATGACCCTAGCCCTCAGTAGCATCCTGCCATCACTCAGAATGATACCACAGTACAAAGACAAAATGATTGACTTCAACAATTGTCTAAGCTTCTGGTGTCATTCTAAGGGGATCCAGTATTTGTCTGCCTGGGGTGACATGATCAACAGACCATGATGCTTTGCCAGAGATGGCCTGTACCTGTCGTCCTTGGGATTCTGGATACTGGCTAAGGCTTGTGCCACCCCTATAGTGCCTTTTTTAGGCAAGGTTCAAATGACAAATTCACCACTGCAAAAGGTACAGGCAAGCAAAATCTGAGGATAATGCTACTCAATGCTAGAAGTCTAAACCTGAAAATGCACTCACTCTACGCACTCCTTAAAATGGAGAACATCGACATCTATGCAGTGACAGAGACCTGGTTCAAAGCTCCAGAGAGCACCCCTGCATTACTAGGCTATAATTCATACCACACCTTTCGGCCACCTAACCTGGACAGAAGCACAAAAGGTGGAGGCGTGTCCATATTCATTAAGGATATCCACACCTCCAGGCTAGATGCACAGCATAATGCATCCAAGATTATCCAAGTGCAACTAACTCTGGGCAAGACTGCAATCTAAACTGTAGCTTGCTACAGACTCCCAACCATGCCCCAGGATTCACACTCCTCATTTCTTGATACACTGGAAAATATTAAGGTACAACCCAACACCCTAATAATGGGCAATTTCAACTCCCCCACCATTAACTCTTTTGCTCAACGTTTTCTGGAATTCATAAATTCCAACGCCTTGGATCAACTTATTCATACCCCCACCAGAGGCAGCAATATCCTAGACCTGGTCATTACCAACATGGGCGACTGGTGTTCCACACCAGAGGTCAATTCCTCATTGGTCAGATCCGACCACAAGCTAATCACTCTAGACATCCACATCCCGCCCCCACCCCCCGTTAGGGAAACCACCATAAAAACTTCTCCAAAGCCAACTTCACACTTCTTAACATTTTATAAGCACTTACACAAGTGCATGGATCATGCTATCCCTAACAGAACCAAGATGCTATCCTCCAAAAAAAGGAAGCCAATCTGGTGGTCCTCTGCCATAAACAAACTCTACAACAGAAGAAAGAAATGTGCTGCAAAAAAGAGTAAAATCTCATGACTGGAGGAGCTCCCTGGTCAGCCTCAGTAAGAAGCTGAGATCTCTCATAAAATCCTCCAAAGCTAATTACGAACACAAAATTGCCACTGACTCTAAAGACAACCACAAAGCATTCTATAGCTATGTCAAGAATCTCAATGGCAACACTCAGATCTGCTCTGAGTTACAGCACAATGGCACTAAATATACAGAACCAAATGACATTGCCAACATCCTGGCAGATAGGTTCAGTGCTAACTTTACCCCCCACTCACCCCCTAGAGGGCCCATCTCTATACAGGAAGAATGCAAAGTTCCTGTAATCACAGCTGTACAGGTAAAAAACACACTCTCCAAAGCCAAGAACACAGCATTCATGGGACCTGACAATATCCCAGGCTGCATTCTACACGAACTACAGAACAAACTGGCACCCCACCTAAGTACCATGTTCAATCATGGTCTCACCTCAGGCTTTGTGCCCAGTGAATGGTGCACCTCGATGGTTATCCCACTCCACAAAGGGGGAGCCACAACAGATCCCGGGAACTACCGCCCCATTAGTCTGACAAGCCTGGTCTGCAAGGCCATGGAATGTATCGTATTGTAACTCATAAACAAAGACATCGGTAATCTCCATATTCTGGACCCCACCCAGTTCAGGTTTGTAAAAGGCAGATCATGTCTCCTAAACCTGATAGACTTCTTTGAAGCAGTCACCAAAGCCATAGATGAGGGTAAGGTGATTCACACAGCCTATCTAGATCTCGCCAAGGCTTTTGATACCATCCCCCACTCTGGAATTATAGATAAACTCACTAAACTAGGTATAAATCCCTATGTCACAAGATGGGTTGCCAACTGGCTCATGGACAGAACCCACACTGTGAAAGTAGCAGACTTCAAATCTGACTTCAGATCAGTGACAAGTGGAGTACCACAGGGTTCAGTCCTGGGTTCTCTCCTGCTTGGTATCTACTTCTCTGAAGTATAGGCTAACACAGAAGTTATTTGGCTAATAAAGTTTGTAGATGACTGCAAACTGGGAGCCATAATCGAAACTCCTAATGATGTGGGCATCCTACAAAAGGGCCCCACTGAGACAGATGCCTGGTGTCAAAGCCATGGCCTGAAGCTCAATTCCAAAAAGTGCATTGTCATCCCCTTTGGTAAAAACTCTGCACCCATGAACTACCACATAGGTGGTAGTCTACTTAACACTGAAAGTGTGATAAGAGACCTTGGGACACTGGTGGACAGTAGTCTCTCTGTTGATAATCACATTGCCACAGTGGTCATGAAATACTTCTATGTGGCACACCTCATCACAAAAGGTTTCTCATCCAGAAAAAAAGAGGTCATTGTTCCCCTCTACTCATTACTCATTAGACCCATTATAGAGTACAGTGCCCCTTTTGGTATGTACCTCACAAGACATCTACAACAACTGGAGAGGCCACAGAAATACCTCACAAAGAGGATTACTGGCCTCAAACAGATACCCTACGCAGACCATCTCAAAAAACTCCAGCTTTACTCCATCGCATATCGCCTACTCAGAGGCGATCTCTGCCTAACATACAAAGCTATGTCAAACCCAGAGCTGTTGGACATGCTCCACTTAAAGAAATCCCAATCCCTCCGACACGCTGTAGGGACCTAAACCTTGTCACCACAATAAACAGAACATGCTGGAGGGATAAATTCCTGTCCCAGAGACTTATCATACTCTGGAACAGACTACCTATCTATGTCAAACAGAGCTCCTCATTAGCACTCTTCAAGAAAAATCTTGATGATTGGATGGAAAATAGGAAATTCACCCCGGGGATCACTTCTGTGGCTCTGCTCGACAGGGGCACAGGAAAATAATTTTCTTGGGTGGCGAAAGCCAGGGTACCAGGGTACCTTTTTGGCTAGGCTTATATAGGCCCTAGGGCCAACAGCCTAGTACCTACCTATGAACCTATGTTTGAAAATTATTTTTATTATTCCGGTTGTTCCTAATGCTAGTGGAACAATCTGGAAATTTTTATTCAATATTGCTGTAGTTTCTGCTTGCATAGCCTCATAAGTTATAATTTTATGTCTCTTAGCACTGAAAGCACTATAATAGCTAAGGGTTCTATGTTCTTGCATTGAAAAAAAAATTGCAGCAAACTGCTAATAATCAGACATAAAACAGTGAAATTTTAATGTGCTGAAAAAGCTTAACAGTTCATTAAATGGCCATAGTTAACCAATAGCCAGGAAGTAATGTGATGCATAAGGTAAGCAAAGGAAACCATTTTTTAAATTTGCCCCTTTCCCTAATGCAGTGTGATCTTGGACTTGGTATATATAATTGGGGGGGGCATGTGGTTGTTTACATTTGTGATGTTGGCCAACTGTGGGCATTTAATGAATTGTTTTTTGCTGTTAAACTTTTTTGGTATGTTAAACTTTCGCTGTTTAACATTCGATTATTAGCCATTCACTATATATTTTTTTATGCATGAACAGAGACCCACAGCTAAATATAGCTATTTCATTGATAAATGCTACTTTTTGTTTTTTTCTTTTACTACAGTATCTGTTTTTCTTGCATCTACTTTCTTGACTAATTTTATTGGATGATTTCATGTGATTGATACTTCTTCATTTTCCATAACACTTTGTGTATCATCTATCTAATGTTTCTCAGCTACCTGTATGTTGTAGTGTTGCCACATTATTACACTTTTCAATGTTCAGGCTCTCAATCACAACCAGCAACAAGATGTGCAACTGTTTCTAGTTCTGTACTATGGAACTTTTGTCTGTATCTCCTACTTCTTTATAAACTTAAGTCAATGTGCATGTAGTCCACTATCTTGAGTTGCCATTGTTAACCTTTCATCCTTTGTTTTAATTTCACCTCTCCTTAGCCATTCATATCTTCATCAACATGTGGCTGTTCTAGCAGTTCTCTGTACTTAATCACTGTAATCGTGGGCTTTCCAGCATTATTTCCTTTTCTTTTGCTCATGAGCATAATATTCTTCCTTTTGTTTTTTAGCATTTTGTGTTGTTACCTATTTTATGTCCAATTCTGTTTTTTTTTCATACCCGGTTGTTTTTGAAACACTTCTACTAGTCTGAGCAAGGATGCCATCTTAGGCCATGCAGCTCATTTATCCCTAATTTGCAGATACCTCTAATTTTGGCTAAAAATTTTGATCTGTACCTTGTTAAATTAGACAAGTTTAAAGATGTTCTAGATTAATAGTACCAGTATTTTAAATAAAAGTTAATTATTTTGGCCCATTTCCATAACAATGTTTGCTTTGTCTGTAATTCTGAAGGTAAAAAATTTGAGAGCTATATCTTAGACTTGTTTTCTTCATGGAATAGAACTTTCTCTATATTTGTACTTGCTGATGGAAACAGATATGTACATAGTTCTACAACAGTAGACCTATATATATATATATATATATATATATATATATATATATATATATATATATATATATATAGTTCTACAACAGTAGACCTACATACATATATATATATATATATATATATATATATATATATATATATATATATATATATATATATATATATATATAAATAAAATCAACTTAAAGAAAGCCCATAGCTCATTCAGAATGAGAAATATATAATTATGCCATGCACTGTTTTTTACATGTCACTGGACAGCCACGAAGCAAGGTTCTTGTTTTCATGTCCAACTGATCCAACACTTTTCTGAGGCCAGTTAACCATGCCAAAGCTGTAAGAACAGGAAAAGCAAATGGATTTTTAGCTTGAACTTTGTTCCTGGATGGCAAGATCATTTTCAATATTAGTTTTAGTCTTGTAAAATACACTCACTAAGCTTTAACTTTCATTTACGCATAATTTATTGACGAACCTTTGTCTAGTCCCAGATTTTTATATTATGTACTCTCCCTTGTTTAAGTTCCTTTATATCATATTCCTGTACCAAGCTGACATTTTCTTGATGCTTCAGTTATTCTCCTATAAATTGTTGCTTTTACACATTAATCAAAACCAAATGGGATTTTTATATCATCTGAAAAAGTTTTAAACTGTCTGATGGGCTATACAGTTTTAAATCATCAACCACAAGTCAGTGAGATGTAATTTGGCAAAGTTGTTTTCTAGTAATCAAGTTGTTACCATAATATACTCCATTAAGTAACCAACTTAATGGGTTAGGGGCAAGGCAAAATCACAGTGGTGGCAAAAAATTGTATATCTCCTTGGATTTTTATCCTTTGAATAGTAATTTATCCCTTAAATGACTCAGTTGTAACATGGTTTGCTATTGTATCATGGTCACTGCTATGTAATTTAACAATGTATAGTGTATTTTATACATTTGTAAACATTCCTTAATCCATGAATACAGAATGCTGTCTAATTTTTTTTATAATCAATCTATGCCACACTTATTCTCTGTTCTTCTCTATAACTCTCTTTTTATGGCTTTGGTTAGTAACAGATGATTATTTGTTTCATATGATTCTCTTTTATTACCCTTCTGCTCTGTTGCCACGATTGTGCTTTTATCTAAATGGATCTAAACCCTATATGCATTAGTTCAGGTTGTTGTTGTTTGTTTGTCTTTCGGCTGTTTACCGGTAAGGGGTCGCCAAAGTGGAAATCCGGTCCGCTAATGATTGGCAGTAGATTTTTACGAAACGCTGAGGTGCCAGCTCGACGCCCAGCCTTCAACGAAGGAACACCCATTTACACACGCATGTCTTTCGAACGCTACCCAACCGTGGGGAGGACAAGCAGACTCCACACAAAAGGCACTCCCAAGCCAAGCCGAGAATCGAATGGGAGAAGACCTTGCTGTGAGGTAACAACGCTACCGCTGTACCACCGTGCAGGTATGTAATTTACATTTTTATTTATTAAACATTTATTTACTGGGAAAGTCCAACTTGGAATAAGCCAATTTTCAGCAGAGGCCCAGGGAGAAATAATCCAGATACATGTCTTTGCACTGTGGGAAGAAACCAGAGGGCCCGGAAGAAACCCACACGAATGTTGGGAGGACATGCAGACTCCCCACAGAAGGCACCCCAGCTGAGAATCCAACCAGAGAACATTTTGCGGTGACAACGCAAAGGACTGCACTACTGTGCCAATTTTCTCAGAAGACAAGTTACTGGTCTTTGGTTCTTACACTGGATTGCATGTTCACTTTTAAGAAGAAAGAGAGGTTGGCATAATAGTTAAGGTCTTTGTATTGCCCTGTAGTCTGATAACTTAATATTCACCTATGAACCTGAATATAGTTGCCACTTGTTTACCAGGTGTCCTTTCAAATGTGCCTTAACATTTTTTTACTCCAAACTAAATAATTGTTTAAAGGTATTAATACCTTTAGACGGATGTTAGGCAATGCATTTGGACCAGGGATTTTCCAGTTATGCACCGTTCTTAATTTTGTCTCAGTTTCACTGGCTGTTACTTCATTCCATGTCATATCTTCTGTATTATCACTTTTTACTGTTTCTTTTAGCTGTGCTACATGCTTGTCCTGATGACCTACAACAGCATAAGTGTCAAAAAAGTGCTGGGTTTGCTAGATAGTATTTACATTTCTTTGTCTGTAACTGTTTAAATCACCAAGTCTCTGTTTAATGAAGACAAGTTCCATCCTGTTACATACATCTTGCTTTACAGCTGCATTGACTTATCATATATAATTTGTATTGCTCCCTCTTGACAGAAATCTGATAAACTCAGAAAATGTATTGTCTAATTCATCAGGATTGAAGGTGTCCCACACCTCTTTCAAACATCAGTCACTAGGATGTTTCTAACTATGCCTAGTGGATGCCCACTGCTGAATCTCAGCTATTAGCTGTGATAGGCTTGTGGTGTAGTCTAAACTGCAAAGAGACACCAACTCTAAAGGCACAGACATCCTAGAAAAGAATGTACTCAGTCAATACCTGCACATCAAATATTGAGCTTGCATAAATACAACCACTAACATAATTACTCATCTGCATGGGGAACAGTTCTCAATATAATGTGTAAAAACAAAACTCTGTTCTTAGTACAAACATCAGTTTGTTTCTCTAAAAAAAAGAGAAACAGCACATACACAGGCAATTAGTACACCTATAGCCATGTCCAAAAGTTGTAAATAACACTGGCCATTAAAGTGAGATATACTGTGAGTTAAAACACAGGCAAGAAACAAATAATTTCTGTAAACCAAAGTTCATGTCATTTTTCCATCTTACTTTTAAAATCTGCAATATCTGGGAGAAGACTACCAATCACTGCAGTGCCCACATTCTGCTTCTCAGCAATTATCTTGGATTAGTGTTTTGTCCCTGGTGAGAGAAGGAGCAGATTGACAATATTTCCTAACCTCCAGAGGTTACTGAACCTGAAAAACCTGACAACTGCTTCTTAGGAGACAGTTTGGGATTAGTGCTATCACTCTGCTACTGGTGAGAGACTGTCCCTGATTGGGCAGTATGTGAGTTTAGGACTTTCCAGATTGGTCTGGTTGCTACCCAGGGCATCTACCAGGAGAAGGCTACAACAACCCTACAGACCTCTACATCATCTGGGACAAGACGGTTGATCACCAAACAGCCTGCTGTGACCCAGTTCTCATCTTGGGATTAGTGCTACTGTTTTGCTTCTGGAAAGAAAATCAAAGGGATATTAATTCTCAACTGTGTAAAGCTGTGGTGTGACCAACACTAGTAGCAGCCAGGTAGTAGGCAACTGATGAATCACCATAATTCATCATTCTTGACAAACCTAATTCTGTCTTTTCAATAAGTACTGCTAGATTATAATTCTGTCTTTTCAATAAGTACTGCTAGATTATCAACTGTCTAAATTAACTTCACAGTTTCTCCTTAAATACATAAATCTTCCAGCTCTGCTGTAGTAGTTTCTCACCAACCCCCTAGTACTATGCAGGCCCTAGTTCTCTACCCTCAGCCAACATGGCTCAGCAGTCTGTTCTCACCTCATCTGTGGTCACTCTGATTACATTAGGGGTTCTAAGACAGTGTAGTAACTGTATTATGCTTGCTGACTGCTCACTACTTCAACCAGCTGGTAGTACAACAAGTGAGAGATGTAAATATTTAAGAAACATGGAAGTAATCCTCTCATATCAGCCCACTATCAGTATGCATCATACCTCTACAACATTATATCAATCACAGCACACTGCTAGGCCAATAACGTATGCTGAGGCTAAAAAATAAAATTAGCCAAAGCTTCCTAGTACTCACTAAAAAATATCGCAGTCTCCAGCTTACAAGGCAACACCTATTCCTTTTCTACTCACACATACTGCAAATCCACAGAGCTCACCCAAGCATCATCAGGAAAGCAGGCCTAAGCCCATAAGGCCCTATAAGCCTGCTTTCACACAGGGAAATGTTTTAGTCAAAGTTAACTCTATAGTTAGGCATACAGATTCCACACTCACCAGACTGGACAAGAACACAGTAACCGCAAAAAACAAACAGAAAAAAAACAGGATGACTGTAAGATGCTTCTCCAACACCAGGATCTCTGATATTTCAAGGTCCCTTAAGCCAGACAAATCAGACAAATATGACTACGACCTAGTGGTGACCCATGTGGAAGTGAATGACCTGAAGCACTCCACTCAGAGGAACATACAGAAAGATATGAAAGAACTTACTTTGTATATGTTAGAGGCAGGAAAGACTCTAATTTTGAATAATATATTGCCTTCTCCAACCAAGAATGAAGCCTAGATACAGAGAAAATATAAACTGGCTTTAACAATTGGTTAAGTTATGGTGTTATTCTAAGGAGATCCAGTATGTGCCAGCCAGGGATGATATGGCAAATAAGACTTCTTGTACTGCCAGCGATGGCTTATACCTGTCATACCACAGCTTCTATGTACTGGCTAAATCCTTTGTTACCCCTTTATTTAGGTAGAGTCCCCCACTACACATTCCTATATATTAAATTCAAACTTAAATTTGGACAAAATTAGGTGGCAAAAGCAATGCTAGAAGTCTAAAGAGAAATATGTCAGGACTTGAGGCCCACCTGCAACTTGAACCCATTCTAGTTTGTGTAGTTACTTAGGCATGGTTTCAATGCAATATCAGCACTCCCTCTATACCAGGGTTTAACACCTACCATGCCTTCAGACCATTCATTAACTATGGAGGAGTATCTATATGTGTTTGAAACACTTTTATTTCACGTTAAACTACCCACAACTCTAACTAGGAGCTCCTTGACATCCTAATCACCTTTAATAAATGCACATATTACTTCTTTGCTAGCCCAAAGATCACATAAATTACTTTAGCACCATTGAGGCATTAAATACCAAACCAAATACCTTGTTACTAAGGGATTTATATTACCCAGTCATTGACTGGCACACATATACCTCTAAAATAATTTTGCTCAGCATTTCCTTGATTTCAATAATACTAACGAACTGGAGCAAATGATAAAACTACCCACAAGAGGCACTAATATCCTAGACCTGGCCCTTTCCAACCTAACCCCTGCCTGCACCCCAACCTGCAGCGCTTCATCTCTGGTTAAATCTGAAATCACAAATTAGTCATCTTCTCTTTCAGGCTAAGTGGTACCACCCCACCACCAAATGAGATCATATTTAGAGTCTTCTTCAAAACAAACCTACTTCATCTTCTTGAAGACCTATGCAAAGTTCCCAGCAATCCTTTGCAAATGGACCCATCTGAGAGCGCTGTCCCACTCACCTTTGACTTTTATCAGCACTTGAACAGTTGCATAGAAAAGTCAGTACATATTAGCCCTAAACATAATGATAAATTCAGGAATAAACCTCTTTGGTGGAACTCCTGTATTAATAAAGTGTACAGCAAAAGAAGGAAAATAATAAAAAGATGCAAAAAATCCTCATTTACCTACATCATGACTACAATGAAACATACTAGCAAGGAACTTAAAAGCACTATTAAAAAATGTAAAGCACAGTACAAACTTCAAGTTTGTACAGTATCTAAAAGAAACTACTAATATTTATTCAGTTATGTCAGGTAACTGAGGAGTAGTTTCCAACAATGCACTAAACTTATTTATTTATTTATTTTATTTTATTTTACATTTGTTGACCAGGCTAGTCTAACTGGATATATGTCCATTTTCAGTAGAGGCCTGGGGAGAAAAGCTCCAAAGACATGTTTCAAAAGTATAAGTACAAACAATACACAAACATCAGGTATTATAATAATAAAAAATAGCAATTATCATAGTAAAAAAAAGTCATCGACTATGGTACAGTGCAGTAAAAACCTGGAGGATTTTAAAAGGATGTACACTGAGGTTAAGAGTTAAAAAAAAGTAGTATGAATAATATCAGTCATTCTGAGTGTAAAGATATAGATAGTATATTAGCAGGCAAATTTAGTGACAGCTTTACGCCTCCTACCTACACTGTTATCCCCACTATCCTTGGGAATTTGGTTTCCCCTGAAATCACTTTGGAAAAAGTCACAGAATCCCTGTCAGAGAGTTAAAATAATGTTCTATGGGACCGGACAACATACTAGGCTACATTCTTAACATTGTTAAGTATGTACAATCTTGAGTCTCTACATAAACTGTTCAGCCGTAACAGCCACTGTAACTCCCCTACAAAAAGGTGGCCCCTCTACAGACCTTCATAATAACAGAACCTTCAGCCTCACCAGCCTTATATGCAAAGCCATGGGCCGTATCATTGTAGAACTCATTTATGCATATATAACTGATATCCCAACCAGTCTGGTTCTGCGATGGGGTGGTACTGTCTCCCGAATCTAGTAAGGTGTTTGACACTATCCCCTATGCTAGTATTATTGAAGAATTAGACAAGCTTAATATAAACCCTTGCACCATCTGCAGGGTTGCAAACTAGCTAAACAACAGATCACTAAATGTGAAAGTAGCTGGTTCCCTTTCTGAAAGTAAAATTGTTAACTAGTGGGTGCCGCAGCGATCATTTCTAGTTCCTCTGCTGGTAGGCATTTATTTTGCAGGCATGCAAGCCAATGCCCAGAAGTGCAGTTGACCAAGTTTGCCGATGACTGTAGGTTGTACACTGTCACACACTCATCCTGTGATATAAAACAGCTCTACCAAGAGCTGGAATGTGCACATGCATGGTAAATCAAAAAGGTCTCAAATTAAATGAAAAAAAAAACAGCATAGTTAGGCAGAAACATTTTTCACACATCATATTATAAAATGGTACTCCTCTTCATACAGATACAGTCATATGAGTCCTAGGTACTAATGTGGATAACTTTCCTCTCATTTGATCATCAAGTTTCCATCATAATCATGAAATCCTTCTATCAGCTCCACTTTATTTCCCAGGGAGTATCTTCAAGATCCAAAGAAATCATCCTACCACTGTAAGCTCTCTTATCAGACCCAACATTGAATATAAGGACCCCATTTGATATATGCAAGTCCAGGCATATTGTTCAGCTGGAATGCTTTCAACATTTCTAACAAAGAAAATTAAAGGTCTTAAATCTTTCAACTACTCAGTAGATTAGCACTACTCTCTTTATACTCAGTAGCCTACAGGTTGCAGAGTGGTGACTTGTCTCTTTCTATTCAAACGATGAAAAATCTATTTATATACAACCTCCGATTTCTTTGAAAGAACAGTGGCTCTACAAACACCAGCAGTAAGGCTCCATATATACATCAGCAAATAAACAAGGCTCACGGAAGGGAATAGGCCCCTAACTCAATGCATTCTTACTCTACAGAATAAGTTACCACTACTGGTCAAACAAAGTACTACTTTCGCTACCTTTAAGGATAGCCTTGATGATTGGATGGGTAGACACAAATCTACACCATGGTCATCACACATAGACCAACTCAATTTGTGAGGTGATCACTATTTGTCTGTTTACACCTTTAAACAGACAAATAGTGATCACCTCACACATAGACCAACTCAATTTGTGAGGTGATCACTATTTGTCTGTTTAAAGGTGTAAAGTGATAATTTTTGTAATTAACCATAACACTAGTAGTCCAGCTGTTTGTTTATATAACTCATATTCATCACTATAGTTGCGGAGCCTTTCTCATACTGTCTAATGAGTGATAAGGTCTTTGTTAGTTTTAATTCATTTTATGCCCATTTTCCTGCAGCTGAACAATTTGAAAATCGATTGCATACTTGTGTTTAAGAGTAGTGATGACACTTTATAAACTTTCATGAAGGTGTGAACAGTTAGGTGGTCTAAAAGTATAAAATGAGAATTAAATGAAAATTTAAGACTGTCATTCATTGTCTCCAAATGTTATATTCAATATACAAACATGTAATTATTATGTAATTCAATATACAAACATATGCAACTCCAGTAATGTACCTGAAACAGTAAAATGAACAGTTCTGACAAAATTCAGAAGTAAGTCAAACTCACAAAACAAAATGTTAACTACTTAAATGTCACTACTGAATAACATTAACTCATTACCTACTAACAACATGGAGGTGCCACTCATTTTTCCATTACTTGTCTTTTGATACTTTTCCCACTGTAATGTACTTACCATCAACATAATTTAAATTTTTTTAGAGCCTGCAGCTGTAGTCATGTAAGACCTTAATTTTCAGTGTCTTCCCGTCCCTTGGATTAGTGTAACCTGGATGAAGTTATAATACTGTACACTTCTACAAGTTGCAACTTATTGCCATTAATGCCCTGTGGTGGTGCGGTTTTAGTTAGTACACTCACGGTGCTTTAAAGTATGGGGCTTTCCAATCTTCTCCAAGGATGTGCAACCATATAAAAACTAGGGCTGCTAAGAATATCTTCATATGGGCTCACATTTTTACATTGTAGGCAATACAATAAATACACTGTATCCTTTACATTTTTTTTTTTTATTTATTAATTTATTTGTGTTTGGGTGGTGGTGCTGCGGTAGCGTTGTCGCCTCACAGTAAGACGTTGTCCTGTTTGATTCTCAGCTGGAGCGTCTTCTGTGTGGAGACATGCGTGAATGAGCATACCTTCGTTGAAGGTTGTGCATCAGGGCCAGCAACTCGGCATGTAAAAATCTACTGCCAATCATTAGCGGACTGGAGTTCCGCTGTGGCGACCCCCAACCGTGAAAAGCCAAAAGACACAACAACTCAGGGTAGTGTACTGCTCCACAGAGGACCCTTTTCAACTACAGCACAGAAAATACAACTAGGTAAGAAAAGAAGTTAGGCATTTGATATAAAAAATATGAAATAAAAGTAGCAATGCAGCAGCCACAGGCTGAAAATCAGTCCATTACAACGTTTTGATTTAAATACATACACATACATACAAAAATGGTATGAGCAAGGGTTCTTTCTTGTAAGGTCAAAGAAAAAGCTGTTGCTAGATTAAAGTGTATTTTAGGTTATAACACTATTTAGATGAGAGGGAATGGTTTTGAAGCCTTTAATTTTCAAGGAAGAAAGAGTTAAAGCAGCTAAAAGGGAAAAGTTAAGCAGTGCATGTGCATTACACAGATTCATGCTAAAGTATGTTTCAGTGACGTGCACAGAGAAGTTCTTGGGTAAATCAAGGTATGGCTTAAGTGACTGCAGATATTTTGTAGCAATGGTAGGCATACCTTTTTATGGGGGTCAGATAATCTACTTCTAAACTAAACTGACTGTGAGTAGAGCAGTTCTAAATACCAAGAGGAAAATATTTCCAAAGTTGAGAGAGTAAATAAAATAAATTTTAGTTTAAATAATAAGTTACATAATGAAGTAGAATACTGCTATATGGATTTAGAAGGCTGAGAAAAAATAATGAAATACAATAGATATACTGGGTCAGGAGTTTGATTTAAACCTATGTTGAAAGGCAGTCATTGTAAATCAATAACTTTAAAAAGTGCAGTCTGACTGCTACAAAAAGAAATCAGAACTGCTGCTGGAATAACTTGTAAATGACACCCAGTGACAATGCAGGGTATGTAAATGTAGCAAGAGCCTACAGTTATTCTACTGTATCAATATTTATTCCTGATTTACTTGCATAATTTTCTACTGTTGCAGAGCAGAGATGAAGAACTTCCTTGATTTTATCAACAATTCTGAACAAAGTTATCACAAAGAATTATGAATTACATATATAGGCATTTGTAGCAGAGTATGGCAGGCTATTGGAGATACCTGCAATTCCTGTATAAAGGTAAAATAGATCAAGATAAACAGAGTTCAAGAACACACCAATATCAGGGTGGAAACTATGCAGAAAACTGACTACAAAGTCAGTAAGTCAACTAATTTTGTTTAATTCTTTATATTGAATAGGTTATTGTTCACTCTTGTGGCGAATTGTACATTTAATGTGTTTTTAGAACAATTTATGCTAGCAGGCATTTATAAATAAAACAGAAATAATGCTTTTATAAGAACTGTTCTGATGACAATCATTACAGAGTTTTAGGGAAGGGTGTTCTCTGAGTTTCCATTATAGTTACAATAGGTCTTATTAACTGCTACACATAGAAATGTGTTTGTACTGAAAACCCAAAGAAGATTGATGTCAGTATTCTAAACAGCAAAGACATTCAAGCACAGCACAAGCTGAGAAATTGATGACTGCATTAGAAGTACTTGAAGTTCTAGGGCTTTCCAGAAAACTGCAATTAATTGAAAAGCAATTTCAAGCTCTTTGATTTTAAAATAATGTTTTTTTTCACAATTTAGTGGCAAACTTTTATAGACAGAGCAGGATAGGATAGTTAGTGTTTTAGAAAGAGAATGTCAGGATTAATGAGGTTTTACTTCAACAGGAAACAACAACAGACACAGATTTTGGACTATGCAGAATGAGACTAGAACAAGGAATATCCTTAACAAGATGGATGTAATTGTGTACACAAAATAAACAAAAACAAACTATCTAAAATAAGTAAATAAAAAACATTACCATTACAATGGCATATACGATTCACACCACTTTTGCAATTATTTTTTCTCAATGGTTGTGTGACAGCAGAGTTGGCCTATATAAGTTTGGTTGCTGAAGGCTTGTCACCCACATCAGGGCTACAGGGGGCAATGAAGCTATGACTGGTGGCATTCAAACAGTTGTAACATCATGCAGACATTGTTCAATAAAGAATAGTGAACAGTTCCTGAGATAACTGGTGTGGCCTACAATTTAGTGATGGAACTGGCTTTTATGATGAGACTGGGAAAAGAACAGCTTTTGGTAAAACAGCTGCAGCTTTGGTAGTTAGTAGGGTGGGGTTAAGGAGAATACATGTTCATAGTTCATAGGTTAGTACTAGGTTAACTGCCCTTGTGGGCCATTTAAGCCTAGCAAATTATCCTATTTGAGAATCAAACTTTGCTACTTGTGTCTATAAAGTAAATACCTTAACTATTATGTAAATTCCCAAACACTATGCTAACCCCCAACACTACTTGAACCTCATGAAAACCATCACATCAAAGACCTTGAGGAACTACAATGCAAACCCTGATAAATAAGTTCTTATTTTTACTGCCACCCTACTCCTTCAATCAACTTTTTACCCAGGGTCTTGACCTTTGCCAGTATATCTCTGCTGAAGCAACTTCAGGTATGGAGGCTGTCTGCCATAGTAACTTCTCTGCCTCTGCATATATTTATACAGTAGCAGGCACCAGACTCACAGCGGTCTGCACAATTCCCCTTACTTTGATCAGCTCAAAAGGAATAAGATCTTGATCCCCTAGCCAAGATTTTGCTGCTGCACTGGAAAAATTGACACATATTCAGTGAAGCATGCACTAGTGATTGGTAGGGGAAAAACAATCCCCAGGATTTAATAAAATTCATGCCTGCACAGTGTAGAGCCTACATGGAATGTTACCATGTCTGTGTACATGGTTCCCGCTCAGCTCTGCTGCGCTCTGCTGACTCCTGCTAAGCATTGCATACACATGATAACGGCTGCCAATGTTTAGGCACTGCTTAGCTGGTTTGCGCGCTACTAAGCTCCACTAAGACTCTGGTTCAGCAAGTTTTCTCACTTCTCAGATCAGCTCTGCTGGTTTATGTGGTGCTAAGTGAAGCAGAGCTTTTTTGAATGCTGGCCAATGACGTGTAAAGACAGGAAAACAGCTTATATTAAGCCAAAAATACAAAAATACAGCAGAATCCATTGGAGTTCTTCCTCTGACGGGTGCTATGGTTGTTATTGGTGAAGGTGCGTGCTTTTGGGCACAGCTCTGGTATTCTGGAATCCAGGGACATGGTTGGACTCCTAGTTAAAAACCATGATGACTGTCTGCTGCGGGGAGGTTTCCAGGGCTAGGAGTGTAAGGCGGAGCCCTGGGATCGACTGTCCAGAGAACTCACCACTGTTACTGGTATCCCCCACACAGGTGAGCAGTGTTGTCACCACCATGATGACATGAAATAATGAAAGAGGGAACTCTTGGACACCTGGGTCCAAGAAGCTCAGGCAGGGAATGCCCCACACGTAATTAATTTTACCTCTATTTCACCAACATCTAATCTGAATGTCTGCAAAACTGGTATGCATAATGGTGTGAGTGTCTCCCAACAGGTGTAGAAGAGAGGTCTCACAATGTTGAGCTGCATGCCAGGCACCTGGCCAGGTTGCTCCACAAGTGTGGTGAGTATGGATGTATTATGCTAACTGTAGTGAAATAATCAAGAAAGAGTGAAGCATTAACTGCATTAAAGTATATACAATAAAGTCTGTAATACAATAAATGTGGAATTAGAGCTGTATTGCAAGAAGTGAATAATGCCAACTGTAGTGCAATAAAAACATGAAACAATAACAGTAACTGCATTAAAGTATGTACAATAAAGTCTGTAGTGCAATAAATGTGAAATTACAGCTGTATTGCAAGAAATGAATAATGCCAACTGTTGTGCAATAAAAACATGAAACAATACCAGTAACTGCATTAAAGTATATACAATAAAGGCTGTAGTGCAATAATGTGGAATTAGAGCTGTATTGCAAGAAATAAATAATACCAACTGTTCTGCAATAAAACATGAAACAATACGAATAACACCAAAAAATGGTGTACATCAGGATTGTTTTGTTGTAACCATTGCAGTAGAGCTGTATGCATTCAGGCTGTAAGGTAAGGTGCTGCAGTCAAGTATAACAATGTAATAGCTGTAGAATGCAAATCTAATGGCTGCCAGTTGTATTGTTTAACTCATATAGCATAGTTCAAGGCTGTCTCTAGGCCAATATTGTTCACATAATGCTCTGTCATCCACAAACATCAGGTAATCAAGGTATGTGGGTGAGGTAGTCCATGGCATGAACTGATATTGTTGGTTGACTTCACAGATGTTTCAACCCACGAACAATAAACTGTGTACACCAGTATTGTTTATACTGATACACAGCATACCTACTATATGAGTTATGTTTGTATTTCATGCATGTGTGTTCTACTGTCACTGCAGTCTAGTATAACACTGTAGTAGTACTGCCAGATCATATTTGGTTTCAGGTATGCTCTAGGCAAATATCAGGTCAGTGACCAGCAGTGACTCAGTAGTTCAGTTTATTAAATGCTCTCTATATATAGTACATTTTGCCACACAGACCAGGGTTTGAATCCAGTGCTATGTAACACTAAATATTACAGTAGAAGTCATGTAATGCTCACAAATTCTCTTTCCGCAGGAACTACAGGTAAATGGATGAGGTAGCCCATATTATGAGTAGATAATTGTGTTTTAGATTTCCCAGACTGTCAAAATCATTAGCAAGAATGTGAAAAATCAGCAATGTACAGTCAGAAATAATATGTGCAATTCTGGTATGGCTGTATGCCTGGAGTGTCTGTTAAAAATCACTGCAGTCGAGTAATACATTCCCCTGCAGTCAATGTTATTGGGTTCTATTCCCATGCCTGCCAACCAGGGCATGACTGCTGTTTAGTGTCTGTAATGTACACATACATGTCTCTCAAATATCACTATTTCATGTTATGTAATTAACAGTGCATGCCTGTTACAGGAATACCATGGCAATGAGTACCTAGATTGCAAAGTATCACCATTTCAGCCCACAGGACACCTTGTTATATAGGTTCACCTGATATGCAAGTGTTCTTTGTAGATGTGTACCCGCAGTTGCTACCATTTGGCCTATAGTGTCCTATGCATAGAGCTTGAGAGGTATGTATGTGCTACATCAGCTACAGAAGACTTTTACTCACTGTACACATAAAGAAAATACAGACCCATAGAGTAGATATTAGTACTGTTGTCAGGGAATTAAGCTGCAATGTTACTAGTGGACTGATTTTCTCTCTCTCCCCACCCCTTATCTTCATTTATTTATTACTGTTATTCATTGGTTACGGTTTACTATTAACATACATTGTTACATTAACTGTTTTTGGGGCATGTGTTTTACTATTATGTATTATAATGGATGCATATTAACATATCTTGTTAAATTACCTATTTTGTTGGCCTTATGCTGTAACTGTTACTCGCATGCTGTTATACTGACTACTCTGTTATTTATTGTTGTGTTTTACATAATATGCATTGATATGTAATTGAGTTATTTCCAATGTTCTGCCATGCTGTTATTACTAACAATGTTTTGTTAATAACTAAGCTATACTTATAGCTATACATCCATTACCACAGCACATTGGGGTAGGCCAGTTCTTGGTGATCCACCTACCTCATCTCAACTGGCTGTGGCACTGAGTCCTAGCACATCTGGGACCCAGGCCAGTGGTGCCCCCCACCGCTGGCCTGCACCACCTGTGGTGTCGGGTGGAACTACCTCAGGGGTTGGGGCCTGGCTTCCACCTGGGGGCAGTGGCAGAGGGGCTGCAGTTACCCAGGATTAACTGCCAATCATGGTGTGCAGGATTGTTCACCAAAGCTATCAATGCTGCCTGCGCCATACTGAGAGCACTCTGGTCGAACTGGTGAGGCAGGCTCGCCCTGGCACCCAGCCTCCACCACAGCCACACTTGGGGCAGTGAAGGAGCAGTGTCAACTGTCCCATGGGTGGGGACATGAGTCACACTGCTGCTGTCTGGAAGCATGTGCAACTTAGATTCCACAACACTGTCCCCATCCAAGGTGTTTACCCCCTTGTGTGTCACACACCATCCCTGTCTGCTGTCTTGTCTGTCGGCAAATGCATCCTCTCCTACCCACCATACCTCCTCACATGTACCTATGTCCCTTCCCCTACATTCCACTCTCACCTTAAAAAAAATGGGCACCTGTCCCAAAAAAAATATCGCCCCATACATAGCTCTCCATGTCACACGCGTGTCCACTGGACACCACTAATCTGGTCTAATTGGACTGACAACACAGTCATGTTGTCCTCACCCCTCTCTCTGGGGTTTGAAAGTCCAAATTAATTTACAAAATCTGTCAAAATGCACAGATGTTGCTGTACAAGATATGGATAGCTATGGTTCTTTCCTACACCCTTCCTGCATATCCCTAATTGCTTTCCATTATGTTTTCCCCCCTTGCTTGCCCCATTGCAACACTTTCCTATCACTCCCTTTTTCTTTTCTTTATTTTTTTAGCGCATACTGATTGGAGCTAAGTGAAGCAGCTCGGTGCGACACAAAGTGCCACTGTATGTAGCTAAGCTTAAATGAGCTTTAATGATTAAATGTGTTTATTGCATTGGTACACATATCTATAAAATAAAGACCTCTTCCTAGGTTCGAACCCGGGCCCCTCTCACCTACAGTCCACTGCATTAAGCCACCACACCACACAGATCTGGCTTAAAGTTATGTATTTCCAGCAAAACATACTGATTGCTACTTACAGTCATTAGGCATTTAACTGAAATAAAAACTAATGGGAAAAGTGGGAGTGTACCTTGGACTCTGGTGCAATAATATACCAGTAAACAGCCAAATACAAAATAATGGATTTAAGTGAGGCCTGTGATAGCAGGTATATGTGCCCTTTTATCAGCAACATGTGGAAAGACACCTGCTAAGGTAGTGATGGCAAACTACATGTATAACTGGGACCCTGCTGCGGAAATGCAGCCATATAAAGCCATGTAGATGGATGTAGAAATGTTTGTCACAGCCTGTACATATGTACATATATCTTGCAAATACACATGTATGAAGTGACATTTTGCCACACACAATCCTAGGTTCAAATCCAGTTTTGTGTTGCAGTTCAATTACATTAATGTGTAAACAGCAAGTAATGACTGAGTCATGCAATCCTAATCTGCACAGGTTATTGCTAGTTAATGAACCACTACCCACTTTTGCAAGTTAGAGGCCTGTAGGTAGGGACACACTGCACATATCCGTAAAGCATAACTATATGTTGCCTACTACTCTGTTACTAGCACAGCTGCATAACTGACATACCTCAATCACATGCCTCAATCAGACTGTACAGGGTACCCTTACCCTGGATCTGCCTTAACAACAGGGATGCCACAGCTGCCACAGTTACATGTACAGCTTGCTGTCTTCAAAAGTGTCCACACTTCCCCATGTGTGCTAGGCTGCAGCATACACAGCTGTATGTAAAGGTAGCTGCTACAGACCACCACACCTCTCAAGCCCCTAGAACAAGGGATCTGGACACAGCCATATGTAACTGGGGGAGTTATGGCCCACACATAGGGAGATGTGTAATGGTTTGCACCTAAAACGACAGTAGGTTGATAAAATAACAGCTATTGCATTAGCATGCATATTCTGATGGGTATGAAGTCTGACACTCAAGGGTGTCTCTTTCCTTACTGACCTCAACCCATGATGTTTGCCAGTGAACTGCCAGATGACCACAACGTCATGAGTCACTAGCCACACACATGAGGTGAAACTGTGGACATATGTCATACATCTCTACAGTGGACAGTATTTGTACTTATTCTCTGTGATGCTGTAGTCTCCACACCTCAGTAATGTCAATCTGAACAAGTAACAGAGGGGTCCAAGTCTACATGAAGGCCTTATATATTGCACTGTGGTGTCATGTCATTGGTCAATGATAGTGCAATTCAGCTGTTTTAGCTGCAATTAGCAATTCTAAGCCACAGATTTGTGCAGAGGCAATTACCTGCTAATGAGCAGTACCTTAAAAGGCAAGGAGCTGCTTATGGGGAACAGGTCTGTATGAGACTTAATGCACACACAGAGCGTATTTCTAAAAGATAACCAGAAGCAAAGTTCAAAAAAGTTCAAAAAACTAGTATTGCACTCCATCAGGTATGTAATAGATTTCGACATATAACAGGATGGAGATGGGAGGACAGAGGTATGGGAATACATATTACAACAGTAAGCCTGTCTTAGATCTATGGTAATGATATGTCAGTAATACTCTGCTGTCCTACATCTACAGGCATGCTGCTCAACTGTCCCTGATTCTCAATTACACCTCAGTTTTTCCCTGTCAATCCCTCCTACGATGGTTGGCTGTTGTAGGAAAGCTAGTGGATTACTCCTAAAATATTGTGACAATGAGTAAGGGTGTACACTCATGTAACATCAAACAATGTACTGTAATTCACCTCCCTCGTTCAGTCACTATCTCACATACATAGTTCTAACATTTTAAAAGTGTCCCTGAATGTTCCTGATGTACTCTGGCTAAATCCCCGTTTCTGTTGACATAAGTTCCTGTTTGGTTGACGGCTATGCCTAACATACCTGTCAACACCTTACAGCATGAAATAAGGACACAGTCATAAATTATGGGGGGACAAAGGCCCAAACTCAGTGACAGTATTAAAATATCTGTCAGAGATCCACAAGTTCTGCAAACATCTGTATAGCTGAAATGTATGATGCCTACAGGGAACATACACTACAGCAGGTCTGCACTGTTTTCTGTCATTGTGGCACACTAGTGTTACTGGACTGCCCCCATATAGTTGTTGTAATAGCACACTGTTAACTGTCTGGCAGTGGCCATATGACATATCAGTGGGAGTTTGCTTGTAGGGGACACACTGCAACAGACTGCCGTACACAGTGTTGGAACACTGGAGGCTTAAAAACCTCAGGTTTGGCCTGCTAAAATCTAGCTATATTCAACTGGATGTATAAGGTAATTTAAGTACCTTTATCTGCACTTTTTTTCAAATAATACAGTATTTAAATTGATTTAACTGTGTTGCATGATTATTAACTGAACTGGAAGTGTTGACTCTGTTCTTCAGTTAGTGCTGGCTTGAATTTTATTATTTGTTAGGAATTGCAGGTGTGGGGTAGCCACATCCTTTGATTTCCTGTCCTTGCCTATTTAAGTGGTACAGTTTGAAATATTTTCTGCTTAAAAACCTCAGCTTTCGCGGGCTAAGATCTATCTGTATTCAACTGAACGTATAAGAGAATTTAAGTACCTTTATCTGCACTTTTTTTCAAATAATACAGTATTTAAATTGATTTAACTGTGTTGCATGATTATTAACTGAACTGGAAGTGTTGACTCTGTTCTTCAGTTAGTGCTGGCTTGAATTTTATAATTTGTTAGTAATTGCAGGTGTGGGGGTAGCCACATCCTTTGATTTCCTGTCCTTGCCTATTTAAGAGGTACAGCTTGAAATATTTTCTGCTTAAAAACCTCAGCTTTGGCCGGCTAAGATCTAGCTGTATTCAACTGGACGTATAAGAGAATTTAAGTACCTTTATCTGCACTTTTTCAAATAATACAGTATTTAAATTGATTTAACTGTGTTGCATGATTATTAACTGAACTGAAAGTTTTGACTCTATTCTTCAGTTAGTGCTGGCTTGAATTTTATTATTTGTAAGTAATTGCAGGTGTGGGGGTAGCCACATTCTTTGATTTCCTGTCCTTGCCTATTTAAGTGATACAGTTTGAAATATTATCTGCTTAAAAACCTCAGCTTTGGCCGGCTAAGATCTAGCTGTATTCAACAAGATGTACAAGAGCATTTAACTACCTTTATCTGCACTTTTTTAAACAATACAGTATTTAAATTGATTTAACTGTGTTGCATGATTATTAACTGAACTGGAAGTTTTGACTCTGTTCTTCAGTTAGTGCTGGCTTGAATTTTATTATTTGTTAGTAATTGCAAGTGTGGGGTAGCCACATTCTTTGATTTCCTGTCCTTGCCTATTTAAGTGGTGCAGTTTGAAATATTATCTGCTTAAAAACCTCAGCTTTGGCCAGCTAAAATCTAGCTGTATTCAGCTGGACGTATAAGAGAATTTAAGTACATTTATCTGCACTTTTTTCAAATAATAGAGTATTTAAATTGATTTAACTGTGTTGCATGATTATTAACTGAACTGGAAGTTTTTATTCTGTTCTTCAGTTAGTGCGGCTTGAATTTTATTATTTGTTAGTAATTGCAGGTGTGGGGTAGCCACATTCTTTGATTTCCTGTCCTTGCCTATTTAAGTGGTACAGTTTGAAATATTTTCTGCTTAAAAACCTCAGCTTTGGCCAGCTAAAATCTAGCTGTATTCAACTGGACGTATAAGAGAATTTAAGTACCTTTATCTGCATTTTTTCAAATAATACAGTATTTAAATTGATTTAACTGTGTTGCATGACTATTAACTGAACTGGAAGTTTTGACTCTGTTCTTCAGTTAGTGCTGGCTTGAATTTTATTATTTGTTAGTAATTGCAGGTGTGGGGATAGCCATATTCTTTGATTTCCTGTCCTTGCCTATTTAAGTGGTACAGAATGAAATATTTTCTGCTTAAAATCCTCAGCTTTGGCCGGCTAAGATCTAGCTGTATTCAACTGGATGTATAAGAGAATTTAAGTACCTTTATCTGCACTTTTTTCAAATAATACAGCATTTAAATTGATTTAACTGTATTGCATGATTATTAACTGAACTGAAAGTTTTGACTCTGTTCTTCAGTTAGTGCTGGCTTGAATTTTATTATTTGTTAGTAATTGCAGGTGTGGGGGTAGCCACATTCTTTGACTTCCTATCCTTGCCTATTTAACTGATACAGTTTGAAATATTTTCTGCTTAAAAACCTCAGCTTTGGCTGGCTAAGATATAGCTGTATTCAACTGGACGTATAAGAGAATTTAAGTACCTTTATCTGCACTTTTTTCAAATAATACAGAATTTAAATTGATTTAACTGTGTTGCATGATTATTAACTGAACTGGAAGTTTTGACTCTGTTCTTCAGTTAGTGCTGGCTTGAATTTTATTATTTGTTAGTAATTGCAGGTGTGGGGGCAGCCATATTCTTTGATTTGCTATCCTTACCTATTTAAGTGATACAGTTTGAAATATTTTCTGCTTAAAACCTCAGCTTTGTCCGGCTAAGATCTAGCTGTATTCAACTGGACGTATAAGAGAATTTAAGTACCTTTATCTGCACTTTTTTCAAATAATACAGTATTTAAAATGATTTAACTGTGTTGCATGATTATTAACTGAACTGGAAGTTTTGACGCTGTTCTTCAGTTACTGCTGGCTTGCATTTTATTATTTGTTAGTAATTGCAGGTGTGGAGGTAGCCACATTCTTTGATTTCATGTTCTTGCCTATATAAATGGTGCAGTTTGAAATATTTTCTGCTTAAAAACCTCAGCTTTGGCCGGCTAAAATCTAGCTGTATTCAGCTGGACGTATAAGAGAATTTAAGTACATTTATCTGCACGTTTTTTCAAATAATACAGTATTTAAATTGATTTAACCATGTTGCATGATTATTAACTGAACTGGAAGTTTTGATTCTGTTCTTCAGTAAGTGCTGGCTTGAATTTTATTATTTGTTAGTAATTGCAGGTGTGGGGGTAGCCACATGCTTTCATTTCTTCTCCTTGCCTATTTAAATGGTACAGTTTAAAATATTTTCTGCTTAAAAACCTCAGCTTTGGTCGGCTAAACTCAAGCTGTATTCAACTGGACTTATAAGAGAATTTAAGTACCTTTATCTGAACTTTTTTCAAATAATACAGTATTTAAATTGATTTAACTGTGTTGCAAGATTATTAACTGAACAGAAAGTTTTGACTCTGTCCTTCAGTTAGTGCTGGTTTGAATTTTATTATTTGTTAGTAATTGCAGGCATGGGGGTAGCCATATTTTTTGATTTCCTGTCCTTGCCTATTTAAGTGGTACAGTTTGAAATATTTTCTGCTTAAAAACCTCAGCTTTGGCCGGCTAAGATCTAGCTGTATTCAACTGGACGTATAAGAGAATTTAAGTACCTTTATCTTCTTTTTTTTCAAATAATACAGTACTGACATTGATTTAACTGTGTTGCATGATTATTAACTGAACTGGAAGTTTTGACTCTGTTCTTCAGTTAGTGCTGGCATGAATTTTATTATTTGTTAGTAATTGCAGGTGTGGGGGTAGCCACATTCTTTGATTTCCCGTCCTTGCCTATTTAAGTGGTACAGTTTGAAATATTTTCTGCTTAAAAACCTCAGCTTTGGCCGACTAAGATCTAGCTGTATTCAACTGGACATATAAGAGAATTTAAGTACCTTTATCTGCACTTTTTTCAAATAATACAGTATTTAAATTGATTTAACTGTGTTGCATGATTATTAACTGAACTGGAAGTTTAGACTCTGTTCTTCAGTTAATGCTGGCTTGAATTTTATTATTTTTTAGTAATTGCAGGTGTGGGGATAGCCACATTCTTTGATTTCCTGTCCTTCCCTATTTAAGTGGTACAGTTTGAAATAGTTTCTGCTTAAAAACCTCAGCCTTGGCTGGCTAAGATCTAGCTGTATTCAACTGGATGTATAAGAGAATTTAAGTACGTTTATCTGCACTTTTTTCACATAATACAGTATTTAAATTGATTTAACTGTGTTGCATGATTATTAACTGAACTGGAAGTTTTGACTCTGTTCTTCAGTTAGTGCTGGCTTGAATTTTATTATTTGTTAGTAATTGCAGGTGTGGGGGTAGCCACATTCTTTGATTTCCTGTCCTTGTCTATTTAAGTGGTACAGTTTGAAATATTTTCTGCTTAAAAACCTCAGCTTTGGCCGGCTAAGATCTAGTTGTATTCAACTGGACGTAAAAGAGAATTTAAGTACCTTTATCTGCACTTTTTTTCAAATAATACAGTATTTAAATTGATTAAACTGTGTTACATGATTATTAACTGAACTGGAAGTTTTGACTCTGTTCTTCAGTTAGAGCTGGCTTGAATTTTATTATTTGTTAGTAATTGCAGGTGTGGGGGTAGCCACATTCTTTGATTTCCTGTCATTGCCTATTTAAGTGGTACAGTCTGAAATATTTTCTTCTTAAAAACCTCAGCTTTGGACGGCTAAGATCTAGCTGTATTCAACTGGACTAATAAGAGAATTTAACTACCTTTATTTGCAACTTTTTTCAAATAATACAGTATTTAAATTGATTTAACTGTGTTGCATGATTATTAACTGAACTGGAAGTTTGGACTCTGTTCTTCAGTTAGTGCTGGCTTGAATTTTATTATTTGTTAGTAATTGCAGGTGTGGGGGTAGCCACATTCTTTGATTTCCTGTCCTTCCCTATTTAAGTGGTACAGTTTGAAATATTTTCTGCTTAAAACCTCAGCTTTGGCCGGCTAAGATCTAGCTGTATTCAACTGGATGTATAAGAGAATTTAAGTACCTTTATCTGCACCTTTTTCAAATAATACAGTATTTAAATTTATTTAACTGTGTTGCATGATTATTAACTGAACTGGAAGTTTTGACTCTGTTCTTCAGTTAGTGCTGGCTTGAATTTTATTATTTGTTAGTAATTGCAGGTGTGGGGGTAGCCACATTCTTTGATTTCCTGTCCTTGCCTATTTAAGTGGTACAGTTTGAAATATTTTCTGCTTAAAAACCTCAGCTTTGGCCAGCTAAACTCTAGCTGTATTCAACTGGACGTAAAAGAGAATTTAAGTACCTTTATCTGCACTTTTTTCACATAATACAGTATTTAAATTGATTTAACTGTGTTGCATGATTATTAACTGAACTGGAAGTTTTGACTCTGTTCTTCAGTTAGTGCTGGCTTGAATTTTATTATTTGTTAGTAATTGCAGGTGTGGGGTAGCCACATTCTTTAATTTCCTGTCCTTGTCTATTTAAGTGGTACAGTTTGAAATATTTTCTGCTTAAAGACCTCAGCTTTGGCCGGCTAAGATCTAGTTGTATTCAGCTGGACGTAAAAGAGAATTTAAGTACCTTTATCTGCACTTTTTTTCAAATAATACAGCATTTAAAGTGATTAAACTGTGTTGCATGATTATTAACTGAACTGGAAGTTTTGACTCTGTTCTTCAGTTAGTGCTTGCTTGAATTTTATTATTTGTTAGTAATTGCAGGTGTGGGGGTATCCACATTCTTTGATTTCCTGTCATTGCCTATTTACGTGGTACAGTTTGAAATATTTTCTGCTTAAAAACCTCAGCTTTGGCCGGCTAAGATCTAGCTGTATTCAACTGGACGTATAAGAGAATTTAAGTACCTTTATCTGCACTTTTTTCAAATAATACAGTATTTAAATTGATTTAACTGTGTTGCATGATTATTAACTGAACTGGAAGTTTTGACTCTGTTCTTCAGTTAGTGCTGGCTTGAATTTTATTATTTGTTAGTAATTGCAGGTGTGGGGGTAGCCATATTCTTTGATTTGCTGTCCTTGCCTATTTAAGTGGTACAGTTTGAAATATTTTCTGCTTAAAAACCTCAGCTGTGGCCGGCTAAGATCTAGCTGTATTCAACTGGACGTATAAGAGAATTTAAGTACCTTTATCTGTATTTTTTTTCAAATAATACAGTATTTAAATTGATTTAACTGTGTTGCATGATTATTAACTGAACTGGAAGTTTTGACTCTGTTCTTCAGTTAGTGCTGCCTTGTATTTTATTATTTGTTAGTAATTGCAGGTGTGGGGGTAGCCACATTCCTTGATTTCATGTCCTTGCCTATTTAAGTGGTGCAGTTTAAAATATTTTCTGCTTAAAAACCTCAGCTTTCACCGGCTAAAATCTAGCTGTATTCAACTGGACATATAAGAGAATTTAAGTACCTTTACCTGCACTTTTTTCAAATAATACAGTATTTAAATTGATTTAACTGTTTTGCATGATTATTAACTGAACTGAAAGTTTTGACTCAGTTCTTCAGTTAGTGCTGGCTTGAATTTAATTATTTGTTAGTAATTGCAGGTGTGGGGGTAGCCACATTCTTTGATTTCCTGTCCTTGCGTATTTAAGTGGTACAGTTTGAAATATTTTCTGCTTAAAAACCTCAGCTTTGGCCGGCTAAAACCTAGCTGTACTCAACTGGACGTATAAGAGAATTTAAGTATCTTTATCTGCACTTTTTTCAAATAATACAGTATTTAAATTGATTTAACTGTGTTGCATGATTATTAACTGAACTGGAAGTTTTGACTCTGCTCTTCAGTTAGTGCTGGCTTGAATTTTATTATTTGTTAGTAATTGCAGGTGTGGGGGTAGCCACATTCTTTGATTTCCTGTCCTTGCCTATTTAAGTGGTACAATTTGAAATATTTTCTGCTTAAAAACCTCAGCTTTGGCCGGCTAAGATCTAGCTGTATTCAACTGGACGTATAAGATTATTTAAGTACCTTTATCTGCACTTTTTCACATAATACAGTATTTAAATTGATTTAACTGTGTTGCATGATTATTAACTGAACTGGAAGTTTTGACTCTGTTCTTCAGTTAGTGCTGGCTTGAATTTTATTATTTGTTAGTAATTGCAGGTGTGGGTGTAGCCACATTCTTTGATTTCCTGTCATTGCCTATTTAAGTGGTACAGTTTGAAATATTTTCTTCTTAAAAACCTCAGCTTTGGCCGGCTAAGATCTAGCTGTATTCAACTGGACTAATAAGAGAATTTAAGTACCTTTATCTGCACTTTTTTCAAATAATACAGTATTTAAATTGATTTAACTGTGTTGCATGATTATTAACTGAAATGGAAGTTTTGACTCTGTTCTTCAGTTAGTGCTGGCTTGAATTTTACTATTTGTTAGTAACTGCAGGAGTGGGGATAGCCATAATCTTTGATTTCCTGTCCTTGCCTATTTAAGTGGTACAGTTTGAAATATTTTCTGGTTAAAAACCTCAGCTTTGGCCGGCTAAGATCTAGCTGTATTCAACTGGAAGTATAAGAGAATTTAAGTACCTTTATCTGCACTTTTTTCAAATAATACAGTATTTAAATTGATTTAACTGTGTTGCATGATTATTAACTGAACTGAAAGTTTTGACTCTGTTCTTCAGTTAGTGCTGGCTTGAATTTTATTATTTGTTAGTAATTGCAGGTGTGGGGGTAGCCACAGTCTTTGATTTCCTGTCCTTGCCTATTTAGGCAGTACAGTTTGAAATATTTTCTGCTTAAAAACCTCAGCTTTGCCTGGCTAAGATCTAGTTGTATTCAACTAAACATATAAGAGAACTAAAATACCTTTACCTGCACTTTTTTCAAATAATACAGTATCTAAATTGATTTAACTGTGTTGCATGATTATTAACTGAACTGGAAGTTTTGACTCTGTTCTTCAGTTAGTGCTGGCTTCAATTTTATTATTTGTTAGTAATGGCAGGTGTGGGGTAGCCACATTCTTTGATTTCCCGTCCTTGCCTATTTAAGTGGCACAGTTTGAAATATTTTCTGTTTAAAAACCTCAGCTTTGGCCGGCTAAGATCTAGCTGTATTCAACTGGACGTATAAGATTATTTAAGTACCTTTATCTGCACTTTTTCACATAATACAGTATTTAAATTGATTTAACTGTGTTGCATGATTATTAAATGAACTGGAAATTTTGAGTCTGTTCTTCAGTTAGTGCTGGCTTGAATTTTATTATTTGTTAGTAATTGCAGGTGTGGGTGTAGCCACATTCTTTGATTTCCTGTCATTGCCTATTTAAGTGGTACAGTTTGAAATATTTTCTTCTTAAAAACCTCAGCTTTGGCCGGCTAAGATCTAGCTGTATTCAACTGGACTAATAAGAGAATTTAAGTACCTTTATCTGCACTTTTTTTCAAATAATACAGTATTTAAAGTGATTTAACTGTGTTGCATGATTATTAACTGAACTGGAAGTTTTGACTCTGTTCTTCAGATAGTGCTGGCTTGAATTTTATTATTTGTTAGTAACTGCAGGTGTGGGGATAGCCATATTCTTTGATTTCCTGTCCTTGCCTATTTAAGTGGTACAGTTTGAAATATTTTCTGCTTAAAAACCTCAGCTTTGGCCGGCTAAGATCTAGCTGTATTCAACTGGAAGTATAAGAGAATTTAAGTACCTTTATCTGCACTTTTTTTCAAATAATACAGTATTTAAATTGATTTAACTGTGTTGCCTGATTATTAACTGAACTGGAAGGTTTGACTCTGTTTTTCAGTTAGTGCTGGCTTGAATTTTATCATTTGTTAGTAATTGCAGGTGTGGGGGTAGCCACATTCTTTGATTTCCTGTCCTTGCCTATTTAAGTGGTACAGTTTGAAATATTTTCTGCTTAAAAACCTCAGCTTTGGCCGGCTAAGATCTAGCTGTATTCCACTAGACATATAAGAGAATTTAAGTACCTTTATCTGCACTTTTATTCAAATAAGACAGTATTTACATTGATTTAACTGTGTTGCATGATTATTAACTGAACTGGAAGTTTTGATTCTGTTCTTCAGTTAGTGCTGGCTTGAATTTTATTATTTGTTAGTAATTGCACTTGTTGGGGTAGCCACATTCTTTGTTTTCCTGTCCTTGCCTATTTAAGTGGTACAGTTTGAAATATTTTCTGCTTAAAAACCTCAGCTTTGGCCGGCTAAGATCTAGCTGTATTCAACTGGACGTATAAGAGAATTTAAGTACCTTGATCTGCACTTTTTTTCAAATAATACAGTATTTAAATTGATTTAATTGTGTTGCATGATTATTAACTGAACTGGAAGTTTTAACTCTGTTCTTCAGTTAGTGCTGGCTTGAATTTTATTATTTCTTAGTAATTCCAGGTGTGGGGGTAGCCATATTCTTTGATTTCCTGTCCTTGCCTATTTAAGTGGTACAGTTTGAAATATTTTCTTCTTAAAACCCTCAGCTTTGGCTGGCTAAGATCTAGCTGTATTCAACTGGACTAATAAGAGAATTTAAGTACCTGTTTCTGCACTTTTTTTCAAATAATACACTATTTAAATTGATTTAACTGTGTTGCATGATTATTAACTGAACTGGAAGTTTTGACTCTGTTCTTCAGTTAGTGCTGGCTTGAATTTTATTATTTGTTAGTAATTGCAGGTGTGGGTGTAGCCACATTCTTTGATTTCCTGT
This sequence comes from Protopterus annectens, assembly GCF_019279795.1. Lineage (NCBI taxonomy): Eukaryota > Metazoa > Chordata > Ceratodontiformes > Protopteridae > Protopterus > Protopterus annectens. Next base: position 294,772,628 of record NC_056731.1, read on the forward strand.
CATTGCCTATTTAAGTGGTAGAGTTTGAAATATTTTCTTCTTAAAACCCTCAGCTTTGGCCGGCTAAGATCTAGCTGTATTCAACTGGACTAATAAGAGAATTTAAGTACCTGTTTCTGCACTTTTTTTCAAATAATACACTATTTAAATTGATTTAACTGCGTTGCATGATTATTAACTGAACTGGAAGTTTTGACTCTGTTCTTCAGTTAGTGCTGGCTTGAATTTTATTATTTGTTAGTAGTTGCAGGTGTGGGGATAGCCATATTCTTTGATTTCCTGTCCTTGTCTATTTAAGTGGTACAGTTTGAAATATTTTCTGCTTAAAAACCTCAGCTTTGGCCGGCTAAGATCTAGCTGTATTCAACTGGAAGTATAAGAGACTTTAAGTACCTTTATCTGCAATTTTTTTCAAATAATACAGTATTTAAATTGATTTAACTGTGTTGCATGATTATTAACTGAACTGGAAGTTTTGACTCTGTTCTTCAGTTAGTGCTGGCTTGAATTTTATTATTTGTTAGTAATTGCAGGTGTGGGGGTAGCCATATTCTTTGATTTCCTTTCCTTGCCTATTTAAGTGGTACAGTTTGAAATATTTTCTGCTTAAAAACCTCAGCTTTGGCCGGCTAAGATCTAGCTGTATTCAACTGGACGTATAAGAGAATTTAAGTACCTTTATCTGCACTTTTTTCAAATAATACAGTATTTAAATTGATTTAACTGTGTTGCATGATTATTAACTGAACTGGAAGTTTTGACTCTGATCTTCAGTTAGTGCTGGCTTGAATTTTATTATTTGTTAGTAATTTCAGGTGTGGGGGTAGCCATATTCTTTGATTTGCTGTCCTTGCCAATTTAAGTGGTACAGTTAGAAATGTTTCCTGCTTAAAAACTTCAGCTTTGGCCGGCTAAAATCTAGGTGTATTCAGCTGGACGTATAAGAGAATTGAAGTACCTTTATCTGCACTTTTTTCAAATAATACAGTATTTAAATTGATTTAACTGTGTTGCATGATTATTAACTGAACTGGAAGTTTTGACTCTGTTCTTCAGTTAGTGCTGGCTTGAATTTTATTATTTCTTAGTAATTGCAGGTGTGAGGGTAGCCACATTCTTTGATTTCCTGTCCTTGCCTATTTAAGTGGTACAGTTTGAAATATTTTCTGCTTAAAAACCTCAGCTTTGGCCGGCTAAGATCTAGCTGTATTCAACTGGACGTATAAGAGAATTTAAGTACCTTTATCTGCACTTTTATTCAAATAAGACAGTATTTACATTGATTTAACTGTGTTGCATGCTAATTAACTGAACTGGATGTTTTGACTCTGTTCTTCAGTTAGTGCTGGCTTGAATTTTATTATTTGTTAGTAATTGCAGGTGTGGGGTAGCCACATTCTTTGATTTCCTGACCTTGCCTATTTAAGTGGTACAGTTTGAAATATTTTCTTCTTAAAAACCTCAGCTTTGGCTGGCTAAGATCTAGCTATATTCAACTGGACGTATAAGAGAATTTAAGTACCTTTATCTGCACTTTTTTTCAAATAATACAGTATTTAAAATTATTTAACTGTGTTGCATGATTATTAACTGAACTGGAAGTTTTGACTCTGTTCTCCAGTTAGTGCTGGCTTGAATTTTATTATTTGTTAGTAATTGCACTTGTTGGGGTAGCCACATTCTTTGTTTTCCTGTCCTTGCCTATTTAAGTGGTACAGTTTGAAATATTTTCTGCTTAAAAACCTCAGCTTTGGCCGGCTAAGATTCTTTTATATTATTTAAAT
>NC_056731.1:294774911-294833046 GCF_019279795.1 Protopterus annectens
AGCTGTGGCAATTTTAGCTGGAGGGTTAGGAGACTTTTAATTCTATGCAAGGCCCTGGATTTTTATTGATGGTTTTGATAGTTTGGATTTAACATGTAAAGTCAAATTTTAGATTATTGTCTATGATGAGCACCTAATAGTTTTGTAGATGGGTCGAGGGAGATTATTGTGCCATCATTTGATTTTTATGGTATTAAGGTGAACCACGGTAGACCTCGTGTTAGCAGGTAGAAATATAACTTAGCATTTTTAGTTTTTTTGGGATATAGGATCAGACGATATTCAGAAACCCAGTTTTCTATTGTATTAAAGGTGGTCTGGGTAGCTGACCATAACTCTACTGGAGATGTGGCTGAGCAAATCAGAACAGAGTCATCAGCATATTGGATACAGCTGACTTTTGGGGTGACAGTATAAAGGTTGCTAATGAAGATGGAGAACAGCAAGGGACCTAGTATAGAGCCTTGTGGTACTCTAAGGGTGTTAGGTAGAAGATTAGAGAGTTTGTTCTCCCAGAGGACGGCCTGCTGTCGACCATTCAGGTAGAATTGAAACCATTGGAGGGCTCCAGTATCTAGACAGAATGTTTGCAGGGTGTGGATTAAAAGTTGGTGATCAAAAATATCGAATGCCTTGGAAAGATCCACAAAGAGGGCTGAGGATATATAACTACTGTTGCGATTATGGTTTATGGTGTTGGTAAAGGCCAGGAGGGCTGGAGTAGTGCTGTGATGAGGACGGAAGCCATGCTGAGAGTCTGCCATAAGGCGATTCTAAATTAGGTGGTGCATGAGTTGTCTATGAATACATTTTTCCATAATCTTATTAACTGAACTGGAAGTTTTGACTCTGTTCTTCAGTTAGTGCTGGCTTAGATTTTATTATTTGTTGAAGTAGTGCAGGTGTGGGATGCCAGCCCACATCCTTTGATTTCCACTGTCCTTGCCTATTTAAGGTTAGGTACAGTTTGAAATATTTTCTGCTTAAAAACCTCAGCTTTGGCCAGCTAAGATCTAGCTGTATTCAACTGGATGTATAAGAGAATTTAAGTACCTTTATCTGCACTTTGCCAAATAATACAGTATTTAAATTGATTTAACTGTGTTGCATGATTATTAATTGAACTGGAAGTTTTGTCTCTGTTCTTCAGTTAGTGCTGGCTTGAATTTTATTATTTGTTAGTAATTTCAGGTGTGGGGGTAGCCACATCCTTTGATTTCCTGTCCTTGCCTATTTAAATTGGTAATTTTTAGTTTGAAATATTTTCTGCTTAAAATCCTCAGCTTTGGCCTGCTAAGATCTAGCAGTATTCAACTGCACGTATAACAGAATTTAAGTACCTTTATCTGCACTTTTTTTAAATAAAATTCAGTATTTAAATTGGTTTAACTGTGTTACATGATTATTTATTTAATTAATTTATTTATTTATTTTACAGTTGTTGACCAGGATAGTCCAACTGGGTGCATGTCCATTTTTCAAGTGAGGTCCTGGTGAGAAAAGCTCCAAGGGTAAGCAGATACAGCATTACATAATACCATCATTACATATTACAAACAGACTATTTACAGGGATTACATAAGTAAGCAAGTTAAACAAGTTCCACAGGTTACAGTTAATCCTGAGCACAAGTCAGGATTTGAATTAGAATACAGTAAACTGGTTAACAGATTTTTACACATTCTAGAGAGAGTTAGCCAGGCAGTATGATGACCATTGACATAGCCAATTAAGTGACAAATGTTGTTTTGAGTCTAGTTTTAAATTGACATAAGGATTGGAAAAGTAAAGATAATATCAGCTGGAGAGAGAGTTCCAGTATCTACTTACAGGTTTGCAAGAGAAACTCACTGGCTGTGTGTATTAACTTTGCTTCAGTCTGAATTAGTTTACATTAGAGGATCGAGAAGCAGTACCAGGATTGTTATAGAATTGGTGATAATATTTTAGGACTAGTACCCAGGATTGTTGTCCGGATTATAGAAGAGTATTTTATAGGCCATAATCAGTTGGTTATACTGGATTAGGCTGGTTGGATTTTCAGAAAAGCCACCCAAAGCTGATTTAGATTGATGCAATGATGTGTCCTAAAAAGGCATCTCAGTGGCAAACCCTGGCAATGTGGTTTTAGCAAAGATTGAAAGTTTAAGGACAGTCTTGTTTAAATTAGAGAGTAGAGGGAATGCATACAGAAGGGTTGAAAGAAGGTGAGTGTGAGCTGTGGCAATTTTACCTGGAGGGGTTAGGATGGCTTTTATTCTTTAAAGTGACCAAAGTTTTTTATTGATGGTTTTGATAGTTTGGTTAACATGTAGGTCAAATTTTAGATTGTGTCTATGATGACACCCTAATAGTTTTGTAGATGGGTCAGGGGAATTTAAACCCTTTTTTCAAATTTTAAAAATTTAAATTTTTTTTTTTGTTTTAATTTTTTAAAAAAAAATTTTTTTTTTTTTTTTTAAAAAAAATTTTTTTTAAAAATTTTTTTTGGGGGGGGCCCCAAAAACCCCTTTTAAATTTTTTTTTAAAAATTTTTTTTAAAACCCAAATTTTCCGGGAAAAAACTTTTTTTGGCCCAAAAAAATTTAAAAAAGGGTTTTTTTTTAAAAAAAAAGGGGTTTTTTTTTTTTAAATTTTTAAAATTTTTTTTTTTTGGGGAAAAAAAAAAAGGGGGGTTTTTTTTTTTTCCCGGGGAAAAAAAAAAAAAAAAAAAACCCATTTTCAGGGTTTCAAAAAAACCCTTTTGGGGTTTTTTTTTTTTTTTGGGTTTTTTAAAAAAATTTTGGGGAAAAAATTTTTTTTTTCGGGGGTTTCCGGTTTAAATTTTTAAAAATAAATTTTTTGGTTGGTTTTAAAAAAAAGGGGTTTTTAAAAAAAATTTTTTTAAAAACCCCAAGGGCCCAAAAATTTTTGGGTTTTTTTTTTGGCGTTTTTTTTGGGCAACAGAAGGGGGAAAAAATTTTTTTTTTTAATTTAAGGGGGGGGTTTTTATTTTAAAGGCCAAAATTTTTTTTTTTTTTGGGGGGGTTTTTCCCCCCTGGTTTTTTTTTTTAAAGAATTTTAAAAAATTTTTGGGAAAGGGGTTTTTTTTTTTTTTTTAAGGAAATTTTTTTAAATTTTGGGGAAAAAAAAAGGGTTTTGGAAAAAGGGGGTTTTTGGGTTTTTTTTTAAATTATTTTTTTTAATTTTTTTGGGGGGGGGGAAAAAAGGAAATTTTTTTTATTTTAAAAAAGGGGGGGAAAAAAATTTTAAAAAGGGGGGTTTTTTTTTTTAAAAAAATTTTTTTGGGGGGAAAAAAGGGGTTTTTTTTTTAAAAACCCCCTTTCCCTTTTTTTTTAAAAAGGGGGGAAAAAAAATTTTTAATTTTTTAAAAAAAAAAACTTTAAAAAGGGGGTTTTTTAAAAAAATTTGGTTTTTTAAGGTGGGAAAAAAGGTTTGGGGGGGTGGGGCTTAAAGGGGAAAAAAAAAATTTTTTTTAAAAGGGAAATTTAAATTTTAAGGGCCTTTTTCCCTTTTTTAAAAATTTTTTTTTTGGGGGGGTTTTTTTTAAAATTTTTGGGGTTGGGAAAATTTTTTGGGGGGGAAAAAAAAATTTTTTTTTTTTTTTTTTTTGGGGGCCTTTTTTTTTTAAAAAAAAAAAAAATTTTTCCCCCCTTTTTTTCCTTTAGGTTTTTAAAATTTTTTTTTAAATTTTTTAAAAAAAATTTTTAAAAATTTTTTTTGGCCTTTTTTTTAAAGGGGTTTTAAAAAATTTCTTGGTTGGGGGTTTTTTTTTTTTTTTTTTTTTTTTTTTTCCCCCCCCCAAAAAAAAGAAATTTTTTTTTAAAACCTTTAAAAAAAATTTCCCTTTTTTTTTTTAAAAAAAATTTTTTTTTTTTAAAAAAAAAAAATTTAAAAATTTTTCCCGTTTTCAAAAAAAATTTTTTTTTTTTTTTTTTTTTGGTTTGGGGGGAAAATTTTTTTTTTTTTTTTCCTTTTGGGGGCCCCTTTAAAAATTTTTTCCCTTTTTAAATTTTTAAAAAATTTTTTTTTAAAAAACCTTTTAAAAAAATTTTTTTTTAACTGGACTTTTTAAAAATTTTTTTTAAATTTTTTTTTTAAAAAAAATTTTTTTTTAAAAAAATTTTTTGTTTTAATTTTGGGGTTTTTTTTTTTTTTAATTGGGGGGGGTTTTTTTTTTTTTTAAAAACCGGGTTTTTTAAATTTTTTTTTTTTTTTAAAAATTTGGAAATTTTTTTAAAAAAGGGGGAAAAAATTTTTAATTTTCCCTTTTTAAAAAAAAAAATTTTTTTTTTTTTAAAATTTTTAAATTAATTTTTTTCCTTTTTTTTAAAAGGGTTTTAATTTTTTTTTTTTTGGGGGGGTTTTTTTTTTTTTTTTTGGGGGGGGTTTTTGGTTTTTTTTTTTTTAAAAAAAGGGGGCCCCCAAAAAAAAAAAAGAAAAACCCCAAAAAAAATTTTAAAATTTAAATTTTTTTTTCTAAAAAATTTAAAATTTTTTTTTTTTTTTTTTTTTTTTTTTTTTTTTTTTTTTTTAAGGGTTTTTTTGGGGGGCCCCCTTTTTTTCCTTTTCCTTTTGGGGGGGGGGAAAAAAAAAACCCAAAAACCAAAATTTTTAAAAAATTTTTAAAAATTTTTTAAAAAAAACCCCAAAAAAAAAAAAAAATTTTTGGGGGTTTTTTTAAAAAAAAAATTTTTTTTTTTTTTTTTTTTTTTCCGGGTTGGAAAGGGGCCTTTTGGGAAATTTTTTTTTTAAATTAACCAAAAGGGGTTAAGGAAAATTTAAAAAACCCGGTTTTAAAGATTTAAAAAAAAAAACCCTTTTTAATTTTTTTAAAAAAATTTTTTAAAATCCGGGAAATTTTTTTTTTTTAAAAAAAGGGTTTTTAAAAATTTTGGGTTTTTTTAAAAAATTTTTTTTGGTTTTTTTAATTTTAAAAAAAGGGGAAAAAGGAAAAATTTAAAAAAAATTTTTTTTTTTTAAAAAAAATTTTTAAAATTTTTTTTTAAAAAGGAAGGAAAAAAAATTTTTAAAAGGGGGGTTTTTGGGTTTTAAAAAGGGGGGGGGGAAAATTTTTTTTGGAAAAATTTGTTTTTTTTGATTTTTTAAAGGGGGGTTTTTAAAAAATTTTTTTTTAAAACCCCGGTTTTTAAAAAAAAATTTTTTTTTTTTTTTAAAAAAAAATTAAAAGGGGCCCGGTTTTAAAAAGGGTTTTTTTTGGGGGGGGGAAAAATTTTTTCCCTTTTTTTTTTTGGTGGGTTTTGGGGGGCCCAAAAAATTTTTGGGGGTTTTTTCTTGGAAAAAAAATTTTTAAAAATTTAAAATTTTTTTTTGGAAAAAAACCAAAAAGGGGGGAAAAAACCTTTTTTTTTTTTGGGAATTTAAAGGGGGGGAAAAAAAATTTTTTTTTGGGGGGGGTTCCCCCCTTTTTTTTTAAAAAAAAAAATTTTTTTTTTGGGGGGGTTGGGTTTTTTAAAAAAAAGGGTTTGGGGGGGCTGGGAAATTTTTTTAAAATTTTTTTTTTTGGGAAAAGGGGGGGGTTTTTGGGGGGGGGAAAAAAAAAACCCCCGGGTTTTAAAAGGGGGGAAAAAAATTTTTTTTTTTTTTTTTTTTGGGGGGGGTTTTAAGGGGCCCTTTTGGGGGGGAAAAAATTTTTAAAAAATTTTGGGGGGGGGAAAACCCCCTTTTTTTTTCCCCGGGGTTTGTTTTTTTTTTTCCCCCTTTTTTTAATTTTAAAAATTTTTTTTAAAAATTTTTTTTCCTTTTTCCCTTTTTTAAAAATTTTTTTTTTTAAAATTTTTTTTAAAAAAATTTTTTCCCGGGTTTTTAAAAAAATTTTTTTTTTTTTTTTAAAAAAAAAATTTTTTGGTTTCCCTTTTTTTTAAGGGGTTTTTTTTTTCGTTTTTTTTTTTAAATTTTTTTTTCAATGGGGGAAAAATTTTTTTTTCCCCTTTTTTTTTTTCAGTTTTAAAATTTTTTTTTTGGGGTTTTTTTAAATTTTTTTTTTTTTTTTAAAAAAAAATTTTTTTTTGGGTTTTTTTTTTTTTGGGGAAAATTTTTAAAATTTTTTAAAATTTTTAAAAATTTTTTTTTTAAATTTTTTCCCCCCAAAAAAAAAAATTTTTTTTTAAAAAATTAAACAAAAATTTTTTTTTCAAAAAAAAAAAAATTTAAAAAATTTTTTTAAAAATTTTAAAAAAAAACAAAATTAATTAAAATTTTTTTAATTTTAAAAAATTTTAAATTTGGAAAAAATTTTCCCCCCTTTTTCAAAGGAAAAAAGGGGTTTTTTTTTCCCAGTTTTAAATTGGGGGAAAAAAAATTTTTTTTTAAAGGGTTTAAAATTTTTTAAAAATTTTGGGGTTTTTTTTTTTAAAAATTTTTTTTTTTTGGAAAGGGGGAAAAAAAAGGGGGGGGAAAAAATTTTTTTTTTGGGGTTTTGGCCCCTTTTAAATTTTAAAAACAAATTGGAAATTTTTTGGGGGGGGTTTTTTTTTTAAAAAAAAAGGGGGGGAAGGGGGGGGGGTTTTGGGGGGTTTTGGGGGGGGGGAAATTTTAATTTGTTAAAAAATTTTTTTTTTTTAAGGGGGGGTTTTAAAAGGGGAAAAAGGGGGGTTTTTTTGGAATTTTTTGTGGGGGGGGGGAAAATTTTTTTTTTTTTTTTTGGGGGTTTTTTTTTTAAATTTTTAAAAAAAAGTTTTTTTTTGGGGCCCCCAAAATTTTTGGGGGAGGGGTTTTTTTTAAAATTTTTTTGGGGAAAAATGGGGGGGGGAAAAAAAAATTTTTTTTTGGGGGGGGGACAATTTTGGGAATTTTTTAAAAAAAAGGGGGGGGCCCCCTTTTTTTTGGGAAAAGGGTTTTTTTAAAAAACCCCCTTTTAAAAAATTTTTTTAAAAAAAGGTTTTAAAAAAGGGGGGGAATTTTTTTAAAAATTTTCTAAAGGGGGGAAAAAAGGGGGGGTTTTTTTTTTTTTTGGGGGGTTTTTTTGGGGGGAGGAAGGGGGGGGGCCCAAAAATTTTTTTAAAAAATTTTTTATGGGGGGGGGGAAAAAAAAAAAAAATTTTTTTTAGGGGGTTTTTTTGGGGGGGGTTTTTTTTTTTTAAAAAGGGGGGGTTTTTTTCCTTTTTTTTTGGGGGGGGGGGAAAGGGTTTTTTTTTAAAATTTTCCTTTCCCTTTTTTAAGGAATTTTTGGGGGAAAAAATTTTCCTTTAAATTTTTTTTTTTAAAAAAAGGGGTTTTAAATTTTAAATTTTTTTTTTTTGGGGTTTTTTTTTTTTTTCCTTAATTTTTTTTTTTTTTTTTTTTTTCCTTTTCCCCCTTTTTTTTTTTTAAAAAAATTTTTTTTAAAAAAACCCTTTTTTTAAAAAAAAAATTTTTTTTTTTTTGCCCCCCCATTTTTTTTTTTTTTAAAATTTTTTGGGTTTTTTTTTTTTCCCCCTTTTTGGGTTTTTTTTTTTTAAAAAAATTTTTTTTTAAAATTTTTTTCCCCCTTTAAAATTTTTTTCCTTTTTGGGTTTTTTAAAAAATTTTTTTTAAATTATTTTGGGGAAAATTTTTTTTGGGGGGTTTTTTTTTTTTTTTTGGCCCCTTTTTTAAAAAAAATTTTTAAAAAAGGGGGGGGAAAAAAATTTTTTTTTTTTTTTTTTTTTTTTTTTTAAATTTTTTTTTGGGGGGAAAAAATTTTAATTTTTTTAAAAATTTTAAATTTTTCTGAAATTTTTTTTTTAAAATTTTTTTTAAATTTTTTTTTAAAAATTAAAAAAATTTTTTTTTTTTTTTTTTAAAATTTTTTTTTTTATTTTTTTTTGGGGTTTTTAATTTGGGGTTTTTTTTTTTGGGGGGTTTTTTTTTTTTTTTTTAAAAAAAAAGGGGGGGTTTTTTTTCCCCCTTTTTTTTTTTTAACATTTAAATTTTTTTTAAAATTTTTTTTTTTTGGTTAATTTTTTTTAAAAAAAAAATTTTTTTTTTTTTTGGCCCCTTTTTTAAAAAAAATTTTTAAAGGGGGGGGGGGTTTTTTTTTTTTTTTTTTATTTAAATTTTTTTTTAAAAAAAATTTTTTTTAAAAAAGGGGGGGTTTTATTTTTTTTAAAGGGAAAAAAATTTTTTAAAAAAAACCAAAAAAAAAAATTTTTTTAAAGATTTTTGGGGAAAAAAATTTTTTTAAAATTTTTAATTTTTTTTTTTTTTTTTGGGAAAAAAAATTTTTCAGGGTTTTTTTTTTAAAAAAAAAGGGGGGGTTTTAAAAAAAATTAATTTAAAAAAGGTTTTTAAAAATTTTTTTTTTAAAAAAAAAAAAAAATTTTTCCCCAAAAAAAAAAAAAAATAAAGGTTGGTTTTTTTTTTAAAAAAAAATTTTTTTAAAAAACAAAAATTTTGGGGGAAAATTTTTTTTTTTTTTTGGGTTTTGGGGTTTTAAAATAACGGGGAAAATTTTTTAAAAAAAAGGAAAAAAATTTTTTTCTTTTTTTAAATTAAAAATTTTTTTTAAAAAATTTTTTTTTTTAAAGGGTTTTTTTTAAAAAAAAATTTTTTGGGGGGGGAAAAAATTTTAAAATTTTTTGGGGGGGGGGGTTTTTAAAAAAAATTTTTTTTTTTGGGGGTTTTTTTGGGGGGCCCCCCGGAAATTTAATTTTTCAAAAAATTTTAAAATTTTTTAAAAAAGGGGTTTTTTTTAAAGGGGGAAGGGGACCCGGAAAAAAGGGTTTTGGGTTTTTTTTAAAGGCCAAATTTTTTGGGGTTTTTTTTTTTTAAAAAAGGGGGCTTTTAATTTTTTTTGGGAAAAAAAGAAGGGGGGAAAAATTTTGGGTTTTTTTTTGGGAAATTAAAAATTTTTTTGGGGGGAAAAAATTTTTGGTTTTTTTGGGGGGGGGAAAAAAAAAAATTTTTTTTTAAAAAAACCCCGGGGTTTTTAAATTTTGGGGGAAAAACCAAAAAATTTTGGATTTTTTTTTTGGGGGAAAAAAAAAAGGGGGGGGAAAAAAAAAAAAAATTTTTTTTAATTTTGGTAAAAAAGGGTTTAAAAAAAAAAAGGGGGGGGGGTGGCCCCGGCCATTCGGGAAATTTTCCGGGGGAAAAAAATTTTAAAAAAAAAAAATTTTTTTTTTTGGGCCCCAAAATTTTTAAAATTTTAAAAGGGGAAAATAATTTTTTTTTTTTTTTTTTTTGGGGGCAAAGGGGGAATTTTAAAAAAAAAATTTTTTAAAAAATTTTTTTTAAAAAAAAAAATTTTTTTTTTTTTTTTCAAAAAATTTTTAAATTTTTTTTTTGCGGTTTTTTTTTTTTTTTTTGGGAAAATTTTTTTTTTTTTTTGTTTTTTTGGGGGAATTTTTTTTTTTCCCCCCCTTTGGGAAATTTAAATTTTTTTTAAAATTAAAAAAAGGTTTTTTTTTTCCCAAAAAAAAAAAAAGGGGCCCCCTTTTTAAAAAAAAATTTTTTTTTTTTTTTTTTTGAATTTAATTTTTTTTTTTTAGGTTTGGGGGGAAAATTTTTTTTTTTTTTTTTTAAAAAATTTTAAATTTTTCCCCCCTTTTTTTTTTAAAAAAATTTTTTTAAAAAAAGGGGTTTGGGGAAAAAAACCTTTTCCCTTTTTTTTAAAAAAAAGTATTTAAAAAATTTTTTTTTTAAAAAAAAATTTTAATTTTTTTGGTTTTTTATTAATGGGGTTTTTTTTTTTTTTTTTTGGGGGGTTGGGTTTTTTTTTTTTTGGGGAAAAAATTTTTAAATTTTTCCCCAAAAAGGGGGGGGAAAATTTTTTTAAAAAAAATTTGGAAAAAACCTTTTCCCTTTTTTTCAAAAAAATATTTTAAAAAAATTTTTTTTTTTTAAAAAAAAATTTTAATTTTTTTGGTTTTTTATTAATGGGGTTTTTGTTTTTTTTGCGGGGGGGGTTTTTTTTTTTTTTTGGGGTTTTTTTTTTTTTTTTTTTAAAAAATTTGGGTTTTTTTTAAAAAAAAAAATTTTTTTTTTTCCCAAAAAAAAAAAAATTTTTTTTTTTTTCATTGTCCTAGTCTGCTAAATTTTTTTGCAGGTGTGGGATGTAGCCATATCCTTTGATTTCATGTCCTTGCCTATTTAAGTGGTACAGTTTGAAATATTTTCTGCTTAAAAACCTCAGCTTTGGCTGGCTAAGATCTAGCTGTATTCAAATGAACATATAAAGAAGTTAAGTACCTTTATCTGCACTTTATTTCAAATAATACAGTATTTAAATTGATTTAACCGTGTTGCATGATTATTAACTGAACTGGAAGTTTTGACTCTGTTCTATAGTTAGTGCTGGCTTGAATTTTATTATTTGTTAGTAATTACAGGTGTGGGATGTAGCCACATCCTTTGATTTCCTGTCCTTGCCTATTTAATTGCTACTACAGTTTGAAATATTTTCTGCTTAAAAACCTCAGCTTTGCCCGACTAAGATCTAGCTGTATTCAACTGGACGTATAAGAGAATTTAAGTACCTTTATCTGCACTTTTTTTCAAATAATACAGTATTTAAATTGATTTAACTGTGTTGCACGATTATTAACTGAACCGGAGTTTTAACTCTGTTCTTCAGTAAGTGCTGGCTTGAATTTTTATATTTGTTAGTAACTGCAGGTGTGGGGGTAGGCACATCCTTTGATTTCCTGGCCTTGCTTATTTACGTTGTACAGTCTGAAATATTTTATGCTTAAACAGCTCAGCTTTGGCCGGCTAAGATCTAGCTGTATTCAACTGGACGTATAAGAGAATTTAAGTACCTTTATCTGCACTTTTTCTGAAATAATACAGTATTTAAATTGATTTAACTGTGTTACATGATTATTAACTGAACTGGAAGTTTTGACTCTTTTCTTCAGCTAGTGCTGGCTTGAATTTTATTATTTGTTAGTAATTGCAGGTGTGGGGGTAGCCACATCCTTTGATTTCCTGTCCTTGCCTATTTAAGTGGTACAGTTTGAAATATTTTCAACTTGAAAACCTCAGCTTTGGTCGGCTAAGATCTAGCTGTATTCAATTGGACGTATAAGAGAATTTAAGTATCTTTATCTGCACTTTTTTTCAAATAATACAGTATTTAAATTGATTAACTGTGTTGCATGATTATTAACTTAACTGGAAGTTTTGACTCTTTTCTTCAGCTAGTGCTGGCTTGAATTTTATTATTTGTTAGCAATTGCAGGTTTGGGGGTAGCCACATCCTTTGATTTCCTGTCCTTGCCTATTTAAGTGGTAAAGTTTGAAAGATTTTTTACTTAAAGACCTCAGCTTTGGCAAGCTAAGATCTAGCTGCATTCAACTGGACATATAAGAAAATTTAAGTACCTTTATCTGCACTTTTTTCAAATAATACAGTATTTAAATTGATTTAACTGTGTTGCATGATTATTTTATTTATTTATTTTACAGTTTTTGACCGGGATAGTCTGACTGGATGCATGTCCATTTTCAGCGGAGGCCTGGGGAGAAAAGCTCCAAGGGTAAGCAGATGCAGCATTACATAATACAAACATTACATATTACAAACTATTTACAGAGATTAGATAATAAGCAAGGTAAACAAGTTACACAGGTTACAGTTAATCCTGAGCACAAGTCAGGATTAAATTGAATTACACAGTAAACTGGTTAACAGATTTTTACACATTCTAGAGAGAGTTAGCCAGGCTTGATACATTGACATAGCCAGTTAAGTGACAAATGTTGTTTGAGTCTAGTTTTAAATTGACCTAAGTTGGAAAGTAAGGTAATATCAGCTGGAAGAGAGTTCCAGGATCTACTTACAGAGTTTGCAAAGAGAAAATCACTGGCTGTGTTATTAATTTTGCTAGTCTGAATTAGTAGTTTGTTAGAGGATCAAAGTGGTATAGGATTGTTATAGGGGGTGATAATATTTTTAAGTGCAGGATTACTGTCCAGATTATAGAGGATTTTATAGGCCATAATCAGTTTGTTATACTGGATTAGGCTGGGTAGTTCAAGCTACCCAAGTTGATTTAGATTGATGCAATGATGTGTCCTAAAAGGCATCCCAGTGGCAAACCTGGCACTGTGGTTGTAGCAAATTGAGAGTTTGTTAAGGACACTCTTGTTTAAATTAGAGAGTAGAGGGGATGCATACAGAAGGGTTGAAAGAAGGTGAGTGCGTACTATGGCAATTTTTGCGGGAGGGGTTAGGAAGGCATTTATTCCGTAAAGTGACCCTAGTTTTTTACTGATGGTTTTGAGAGTTTGGTTAACATGTAGGTCAAATTTTAGATTATTGTCTATGATGACACCTAATAGTTTTGTAGATGGGTCAGGGGAGATTATCGTGCCATCATTTTATTTTATTGTAAAGGTGAACGTGGTAGACCTACGTGTTGGTGAAAATAACAGCATTTTAGTTTATTTGGGATTTAGGATCAGACGATGTTCAGAAAGCCAGTTTTCTATTGTATTAAAGGTGGTCTGGGTAGGTGACAGTAACTCTACTGGAGATGTGGCTGAGCAAATCAGCATAGAGTCATCAGCATATTGGATACAGCTCACTTTTGGGATGACAGTATAAAGGTTGTTAATGAAGATGGAGAACAGCAAGGGCCCTAGTATAGAGCCCTGTTGTACTCCAAAGGTATTAGGTAGAAGGTTAGAGAGTTTGTTCTTCCAGAGGACATCCTGCTGTTGACCATTCAGGTAGAAATAAAACCATTGGAGGACTCCAGTATCTAGACAGAATGTTTGCAGGGTTTGGATTAAAAGTTGGTGATCAACCATATCGAATGCCTTGGAAAGATCCAAAAAGAGGGCTGAGGATATATAACTATTGTTGCAATTATGGTTTATGGTGTTCGTAAAGGCCAGGAGGGCTGGAGTAGTGCTGTGATGAGGACGGAAGTCATACTGAGTGTCTGCCATAAGGCGATTCTGGATTAGGTGGTGCATGAGTTGTCTATGAATACATTTTTCCATAATCTTATTAACTGAAATGGAAGTTTTGACTTTGTTCTTCAGTCAGTGCTGGCTTAAATGTTATTATTTGTTAGTAATTGTAGGTGTGGGATGTAGCCACATCCTTTGATTTCCTTTCCTTGCCTATTTAAGTGGTACAGTATGAAATATTTTCTGCTTACAACCTCAGCTTTGGCCGGCTAAGATCTAGTTGTATTCAACTGGATGTATAAGAGAATTTAAGTACCTTTATCTGCACTTTTTTCAAATAATACAGTATTTAAATTGATTTAACTGTGTTGCATGATTATTAATTGAACTGGACATTTTGACTCTGTTCTTCAGTTAGTGCTGGCTTGAATTTTATTATTTGTTAGTAATTACAGGTGTGGGGGTAGCCACATCCTTTGATTTCCTGCCCTTGCCTATTTAAATGGTACAGTTTGAAAGATTTTTGCTTAAAAACCTCAGCTTTGATCGGCTAAGATCTAGCTGTATTCAACAGGAGTTATAAGAGAATTTAAGTAACTTTATCTGCACTTTTTTTCAAATAATACAGTATTTAAATTGATTTAACTGCGTTGCATGATTATTTTATTTATTTATTTATTTAATTATTTATTTATTTTACAGTTTTTGTCCGGGATAGTCCGACTGGATGCATGTCCATTTTCAGCGGAGGCCTGGGGAGAAAAGCTCCAAGGGTAAGCAGATACAGCATTACATAATACCAGCATTACATATTACAAACAGACTATTTACAGAGATTACATAAGTAAGCAAGTTAAACAAGTTCCACAGGTTACATTTAATCCTGAGCACAAGTCAGGATTAAATTAAATTGCACAGTTAACTGGTTAACAGATTTTTTCACATTCTAGAGAGAGTTATCCAGGCTTGATACATAGACATAGTCAGTTAAGTAACAAATGTTGTTTGAGTCTAGTTTTAAATTAACCTAAGTTGGAAAGTAAGGTAATATCAGCTGGAAGAGAGTTCCAGGATGTACTTACAGAGTTTGCAAAGAGAAAATCACTGGCTGTGTTATTAATTTTGCTAGTCTGAATTAGTAGTTTGTTAGAGGATCGAAGCGGTCTAGGATTGTTATAGGGGGTGATAATATTTTTAAGTGCAGTATTATTGTCCGGATTATAGAGGATTTTATAGGCCATAATCAGTTGGTTATACTGGATTAGGCTGGGTAGTTCAAGCCACCCAAGCTGATTTAGATTGATGCAGGGATGTGTCCTAAAAGTCATCCCAGTGGCAAACCTGGCAATGTGCTTGTAGCAAATTGAGAGTTTCCTAAGGACAGTCTTGTTTAAATTACAGAGTAGAGGGGATGCATAGAGAAGGGTTGAAAGAAGGTGAGCATGAGCTATGGCAATTTTAGCTGGAGGGGTTAGGAAGACTTTTATTCTGTAAAGGGAACCTAGTTTTTTATTGATGGTTTTGATAGTTTGGTTAACATGTAGGTCAAATTTTAGATTCTTGTCTATGATGACACCTAATAGTTTTGTAGATGGGTCAGGGGAGATTATTGTGCCATAATTTGATTTTATGACAAAGGTGAATGCGGTAGACCTATGTGTTGGTGAAAATAACAGCATTTTAGTTTATTTGGGATTTAGGATCAGACGATGTTCAGAAAGCCAGTTTTCTATTGTATTAAAGGTGGTCTGGGTAGCTGACAATAACTCTACTGGAGATGTGGCTGAGCAAATCAGAGTAGAGTCATCAGCATATTGGATACAGCTGACTTTTGGGATGACAGTATAAAGGTTGTTAATGAAGATGGAGAACAGCAAGGGCCCTTTTATAGAGCCTTGTGGTACTCCAAGGGTATTAGGTAGAAGGTTAGAGAGTTTGTTCTGCTAGATGCCTGCTGTCGACCATTCAGGTAGAATTGAAACCATTGGAGGGCTCCAGTATCTAGACAGAATGTTTGCAGGGTGTGGATTAAAAGTTGGTGATCAACCATATTGAATACCTTGGAAAGATCCAAAAAGATGGCTGAGGATATATAACTATTCTTGCAATTATGGTTTATGGTGTTCTTAAAGGACAGGAAGGCTGGAGTAGTGCTGTGATGAGGATGGAAGCCATACTGAGTGTCTGCCATAAGGCAATTCTGGATTAGGTGGTGCATGAGTTGTCTATGAATACATTTTTCCATAATCTTATTAACTGAACTGGAAGTTTTGACTCTGTTCTTCAGTCAGTGCTGGCTTGAATTTTATAATTGGTTAGTAATTGTAGGTGTGGGATGTAGCCACATCCTTTGATTTCCTGTCATTGCCTATTTAAATGGTACAATTTGAAATATTTTCTGCTTAAAAACCTCAGCTTTGGCCGGCTAAGATCTAGCTGCATTCAACTAGACGTATAAGAGAATTTAATTACCTTTAGCTGCACTTTTTTCAAATAATACAGTATTTAAATTGATTTAATTGTGTTGCATGATTATTAACTGAACTGGACGTTTTGACTCTGTTCTTCAGTTAGTGCTGGCTTGAATTTTATTATTTGTTAAAAATTGCAGGTGTGGGAGTAGCCACATCCTTTGATTTCATGTCCTTGCCTATTTAAGTGGTACAGTTTGAAGTATTTTCTGCTTACAAACCTCAGCTTTGGCTGGCTAAGTCTAGCTGTATTCAACTGGATGTATAAGAGAATTTTATTATCTTTATCTGCACTTTATTTCAAATAATACAGTATTTAAATTGATTTAACTGTGTTGCATGATTATTAACTGAACTGGAAGTTTTGACTCTTTTCTTCAGTTAGTGTTGGCTTGAATTTTATTATTTGTTAGTAATTGCAGGTGTGGGGGTAGCCACATCCTTTGATTTCCTGTCCTTGCCTATTTAAGTGGTACAGTTTAAAATATTTTCTGCTTAAAGACCTCAGCTTTGGCATGCTAAGATCTAGCTGTATTCAACTGGGCATATAAGAGAATTTAAGTGCCTTTATCTGCACTTTTCTTTCAAATAATACAGTATTTAAATTGATTTAACTGTGTTGCATGATTATTAATTGAACTTGAAGTTTTGACTCTGTTCTTTAGTTAGAGCTGGCTTGAATTTTATTATTTGTTAGTAATTGCAGGTGTGGGGTTAGCCACATCCTTTGCTTTCCTGTCCTTGCCTATTTAAGTGGTACAGTTTGAAATATTTTCTGCTTAGAACCTCAGCTTTGGCCGGCTAAGATCTAGTTGTATTCAACTGGACATATAAGGGAATTTAAATACCTTTATCTGCACTTTTTTTCAAATAAAACAATATGTAAATTGATTTAACTGTGTTGCATGATTATTAACTGAACTGGGATGCATACAGAAGGGCTGAAAGAAGGTGAGCGCGAGCTATTTCAATTTTTGCTGGAGGGGTTAGGAAGGCATTTATTCCGTAAAGTGACCCTATTTTTTTATTGCTGGTTTTTAGAGTTTGGTTAACATGTAGGTCAAATTTTAGATTATTGTCTATGATGACACCTAATAGCTTTGTAGATGGGTCAGGGGAGATTATTGTGCCATCATTTGATTTTATGGTAAAGGTGAACATGGTAGACCTACGTGTTGGTGAAAATAACAGCATTTTAGTTTATTTGGGATTTAGGATCAGACGATGTTCAGAAAGCCAGTTTTCTATTGTATTAAAGGTGGTCTGGGTAGGTGACAATAACTCTACTCGAGATGTGGCTGAGCAAATCAGCGTAGAGTCATCAGCATATTGGATACAGCTGACTTTTGGGATGACAGTATAAAGGTTGTTAATGAAGATGGAGAATAGCAAGGGCCCTAGTATAGAGCCTTGTGGTATTCCAAAGGTATTAGGTAGAAGGTTAGAGAGTTTGTTCTGCCAGAGGACAGCCTGCTGTCGAACATTCAGGTAGAATTAAAACCATTGGAGGGCTCCAGTATCTAGACAGAATGTTTGCAGGGTGTGGATTAAAAGTTGGTGAGCAACCATATCGAATGCATTGGAAAGATCCAAAAAGAGGGCTGAGGATATATAACTATTGTTGCAATTATCGTTTATAGTGTTCATAAAGGCCAGGAGGGCTGGAGTAGTGCTGTGATGAGGACGGAAGTCATACTGAGTGTCTGCCATAAGGCGATTCTGGATTAGGTGGTGCATGAGTTGTCTATGAATACATTTTTCCATAATCTTATTAACTGAACTGGAAGTTTTGACTCTGTTCTTCAGTCAGTGCTGGCTTAAAGTTTATTATTTGTTAGTAATTGTAGGTGTGGGATGTAGCCACATCCTTTGATTTCCTGTCCTTGCCTATTTAAGTGGTACAGTTTGAAATATTTTCTGCTTACAACCTCAGCTTTGGCCAGCTAAGATCTAGTTGTATTCAGCTGGATGTATAAGAGAATTTAAGTACCTTTATCTGCACTTTTTTCAAATAATACAGTATTTAAATTGATTTAACTGTGCTGCATGATTATTAACTGAACTGGAAGTTTTGATTCTGTTCTTCAGTTAGGGCTGCCTTGATTTTTATTATTTGTTAGTAATTGCAGGTGTGGGGGTAGCCACATCCTTTGATTTCCTGTCCTTGCCTATTTAAGTGGTACAGTTTGAAATATTTTCTGCTTAAAAACCTCAGCTTTCGCTGGGTAAGATCTAGGTGTATTCAACTGGGTGTATAAGAGAATGTAAGTACCTTTATCTGCACTTTATTTCAAATAATACAGTATTTAAATTGATTTAACTGTGTTGCATGATTATTAACTGAACTGGAAGTTTTGACTCTGTTCTTCAGTTAGAGCTGGCTTGAATGTTATTATTTGTTAGTAATTGCAGGTGTGGGGGTAGCCACATCCTATGATTTCCTGTCCTTGCCTATTTAATTGGTACAGTTTAATATATTTTCTGCTTACAACCTCAGCGTTGGCCAGCTAAGATCTAGTTGTATTCAACTGGACGTATAACAGAATTTAAGTACCTTTATCTGCACTTTTTTTCAAATAATACAGTATTTAAATTGATTTAACTGTGTTGCATGATTATTTTATTTATTTATTTATTTATTTTACAGTTTTTGACAGGGATAGTCCAACAGCATGTCCATTTTCAGCGGAGGCCTGGGGAGAAAAGTTCCAAGGGTAAGCAGATACAGCATTACATAGTACCAGCATTACATATTACAAACAAACTATTTACAGAGATTACATAAGTAAGCAAGTTAAACAAGTTCCACAGTTTACAGTTAATCCTGAGCACAAGTCAGTATTAAATTAAATTGCACAGTAAACTGGTTAACAGATTTTTACAAATTCTAGAGAGTTAGCCAGGCTTGATACATTGACATAGCCAGTTAAGTTACAAATGTTGTTTGAGTCTAGTTTTAAATTGACCTACGTTGGAAAGTAAGGTAATATCAGATGGAAGAGGGTTCCAGGATCTACTTACAGAGTTTGCAAAGAGAAAATCACTGGCTGTGTTATTAATTTTGCTAGTCTGAATTAGTAGTTTGTTAGAGGATCAAAGTGGTCTAGGATTGTTATAGGGGGTGATAATATTTTTAAGTGCAGGATTATTGTCCAGATTTTAGAGGATTTTATACGCCATAATCAGTTGGTTATACTGGATTAGGCTGGGTAGTTCAAGCCACCCAAGCTGATTAAGATTGATGCAGGGATGTGTCCTAAACGGCATCCAAGTGGCAAACCTGGCAGTGTGGTTGTAGCAAATTGAGAGTTTGTTAAGGACAGTCTTGTTTAAATTAAAGAGTAGAGGGGATGCATACAGAAGGGTTGAAAGAAGGTGAGCGCGAGCTATGGCAATTTTGGCTGGAGGGGTTAGGAAGACTTTTATTCTGTAAAGTGAACCTAGTTTTTTATTGATGGTTTTGATAGTTTGGCTAACATGTAGGTCAAATTTTAGATTATTGTCTATGATGACACCTAATAGTTTTGTAGACGGGTCAGGGGAGATTATTGAACCATCATTTGATTTTATGGTAAAGGTGAACGCGGTAGACCTACGTGTTGGGGAAAATAACAGCATTTTAGTTTATTTGGGATTTAGGATCAGATGATGTTCAGAAAGCCAGTTTTCTATTGTATTAAAGGTGTTCTGGGTAGCTGACAATAACTCTACTGGAGATGTGGCTGAGCAAATCAGAGTAGAGTCATCAGCATATTGGATACAGCTGACTTTTGGGATGACAGTATAAAGGTTGTTAATGAAGTTGGAGAACAGCAAGGGCTCTTTTATAGAGCGTTGTGGTACTCCAAGGGTATTAGGTAGAAGGTTAGAGAGTTTGTTCTGCCAGATGCCTGCTGTCGACCATTCAGGTAGAATTGAAACTATTGGAGGGCTCCAGTATCTAGACAGAATGTTTGCAGGGTGTGCATTAAAAGTTGGTGATCAACCATATTGAATGCCTTGGAAAGATCCAAAAAGAGTGCTGAGGATATATAACTATTGTTGCAATTATGGTTTATGGTATTCTTAAAGGCCAGGAAGGCTGGAGTAGTGCTGTGATGAGGACGGAAGCCATACTGAGTGTCTGCCATAAGGCAATTCTGGATTAGGTGGTGCATGAGTTGTCTATGAATACATTTTTCCATAATCTTATTAACTGAACAGGAAGTTTTGACTCTGTTCTTCAGTCAGTGCTGGTTTGAATTTTATTATTTGTTAGTAATTACAGGTGTGGGATGTAGCCACATCCTTTGATTTCCTGTCCTTGCCTATTTAAGTGGTACAGTTTGAAATATTTTCTGCTTAAAAACCTAAGGTTTGGCCGGCTAAGATCTAGCTGTATTCACTTGGATGTATAAGAGAATTTAAGTACCTTTATCTGCACTTTTTTCAAATAATACAGTATTTAAATTGATTTAACTGTGTTGCATGATTATTAACTGAACTGGAAGTTTTGACTCTGTTCTTTGATTAGGGCTGCTTTGAATTTTATTATTTGTTAGTAATTGCAGGTGTGGGGGTTGCCATATCCTTTGATTTCCTGTCCTTGCCTATTTAAGTGATACAGTTTGAAATATTTTCTGCTTAAAAATCTCAGCTTTGGCCAGCTAAAATCTAGCTGTATTCAACTGGACGTATAAGAGAATGTTAGTACCTTTATCTGCACTTTATTTCAAATAATACAGTATTTAAATTGATTTAACTGTGTTGCATGATTATTAACTGAACTGGAAGTTTTGACTCTTTTCTTCAGTTAGTGCTGGCTTGAATTTTATTATTTGTTAGTAATTGCAAGTGTGGGGGTAGCCACATCCTTTGATTTCCTGTCCTTGCCTATTTAAGTGGTACAGTTTGAAATATTTTCTGCTTAAAGACCTCAGCTTTGGCAAGCTAAGATCTAGCTGTATTCAACTGGGCATATAAGAGAATTAAAGTGCCTTTATCTGCACTTTTTTTGTAATAATACAGTATTTAAATTGATTTAACTGTGTTGCATGATTATTTTATTTATTTATTTCACAGTTTTTGACCGGGATAGTCCGACTGGATGCATGGCTTTTTTCAGCGGTGGCCTGGGGAGAAAAGCTCCAAGGGTAAGCAGATACAGCATTACATAATACCAGCATTACATATTACAAACAGACTATTTACAGAGATTACATAAGTAAGCAAGTTAAACAAGTTCCACATGTTACAGTTAATCCTGAGCACAAGTCAGGATTAAATCAAATTGCACAGTAAACTGGTTAACAG
Source organism: Protopterus annectens (assembly GCF_019279795.1). Lineage (NCBI taxonomy): Eukaryota > Metazoa > Chordata > Ceratodontiformes > Protopteridae > Protopterus > Protopterus annectens. The sequence goes on from NC_056731.1 coordinate 294,795,515, forward strand.
ATTTTTACACATTCTAGAGAGAGTTAGCCAGGCTTGATACATTGACATAGCCAGTTAAGTGACAAATGTTGTTTGAGTCTAGTTTTAAATTGACCTAAGTTGGAAAGTAAGGTAATATCAGCTGGAAGAGAGTTCCAGGATATACTTACAGAGTTTGCAAAGAGAAATTCACTGGCTGGGTTATTAATTTTGCTAGTTTGAATTAGTAGTTTGTTAGAGGATCGAAGCGGACTAGGATTGTTATAGGGGGTGATAATATTTTTAAGTGCAGGATTATTGTCCGGATTATAGAGGATTTTATAGGCCATAATCAGTTGGTTATACTGGATTAGGCTGGTTAGTTCAAGCCACCCAAGCTGATTTAGATTGATGCAGGGATGTGTCCTAAAAGTCATCCCAGTGGCAAACCTGGCAATATGCTTGTAGCAAATTGAGAGTTTCTTAAGGACAGTCTTGTTTAAATTACAGAGTAGAGGGGATGCATAGAGAAGGGTTAAATAAAGGTGAGCGCGAGCTATGGCAATTTTAGCTGGAGGGGTTAGGAAGACTTTTATTCTGTAAAGTGAACCTAGTTTTTTATTGATGGTTTTGATAGTTTGGTTAACATGTAGGACAAATTTTAGATTTTTGTCTGTGATGACACCTAATAGTTTTGTAGATGGGTCTGGGGAGATTATTGTGCCATCATTTTGATTTTATGGTAAAGGTGAACGCGGTAGACCTGTGTGTTGGTGAAAATAACAGCATTTTAGTTTAATTGGGATTTAGGATCAGACGATGTTCAGAAAGCCAGTTTTCTATTGTATTAAAGGTGGTCTGGGTAGCTGACAATAACTCTACTGGAGATGTGGCTGAGCAAATCAGAGTAGAGTCATCAGCATATTGGATACAGCTGACTTTTGGGATGACAGTATAAAGGTTGTTAATGAAGATGGAGAACAGCAAGGGCCCTAGTATAGAGCCTTGTGGTACTCCAAGGGTATTAGGTAGAAGGTTAAAAAGTTTGTTCTGCTAGATGCCTGCTGTCGACCATTCAGGTAGATTTGAAACCATTGGAGGGCTCCAGTATCTAGACAGAATGTTTGCAGGGTGTGAATTAAAAGTTGGTGATCAACCATATCGAATACCTTGGAAAGATCCAAAAAGATGGCTGAGGATATATAACTATTCTTGCAATTATGGTTTATGGTGTTCTTAAAGGACAAGAAGGCTGGAGTAGTGCTGTGATGAGGATGGAAGCCATACTGAGTGTCTGCTATAAGGCAATTCTGGATTAGGTGGTGCATGAGTTGTCTATGAATACATTTTTCCATAATCTTATTAACTGAACTGGAGGTTTTGATTCGGTTCTTCAGTCAGTGCTGGCTTGAATTTTATTATTTGTTAGTAATTGTAGGTGTGGGATGTAGCCACATCCTTTGATTTCCTGTCCTTGCCTATTTAAATGATACAATTTGAAATATTTTCTGCTTAAAAATCTCAGCTTTGGCCGGCTAAGATCTAGCTGTATTCAACTAGACGTATAAGAGAATTTAATTACCTTTAGCTGCACTTTTTTCAAATAATACAGTATTTAAATTGATTTAATTGTGTTGCCTTATTATTAACTGAACTGGAAGTTTTGACTCTGTTCTTCAGTTAGTGCTGGCTTGAATTTTATTATTTGTTAAAAATCGCAGGTGTGGGAGTAGCCACATCCTTTGATTTCACGTCCTTGCCTATTTAAGTGGTACAGCTTGAAGTATTTACTGCTTACAAACCTCAGCTTTGGCTGGCTAAGATCTAGCTGTATTCAACTGGACGTATAAGAGAATTTTATTATCTTTATCTGCACTTTATTTCAAATAATACAGTATTTAAATTGATTTAACTGTGTTGCATGATTATTAACTGAACTGGAAGTTTTGACTCTTTTCTTCAGTTAGTGCTGGCTTGAATTTTATTATTTGTTAGTAATTGCAGGTGTGGGGTAGCCACATCCTTTGATTTCCTGTCCTTCCCTATTTAAGTGGTACAGTTTGAAATATTTTCTGCTTAAAGACCTCAGCTTTGGCAAGCTAAGATCTAGCTGTATTCAACTGGGCATATAAGAGAATTTAAGTACCTTTATCTGCACTTTTTTCAAATAATACAGTATTTAAATTGATTTAACTGTGTTGCATGATTATTAACTGAACTGGAAGTTTTGACTCTGTTCTTCAGTTAGTGCTGGCTTGAATTTTATTATTTGTTAGTAATTTCAGGTGTTGGGGTACCCACATCCTTTGATTTCCTATCCTTGCCTATTTAAGTGGTACAGTTTGAAATATTTTCTGCTTAAAAACCTCAGCTTTTGCCGTCTAAGATCTAGTTGGATTCAACTGGACATATAAGGGAATTTAAGTACCTTTATCTGCACTTTTTTCAAATAAAACAGTATGTAAATTGATTTAACTGTGTTGCATGATTATTAACTGAACTGGGATGCATACAGAAGGGTTGAAAGAAGGTGAGCGTGAGCTTTGGCAATTTTTGCTGGAGGAGTTAGGAAGGCATTTATTCCGTAAAGTGACCCTAGTTTTTTATTGCTGGTTTTTAGAGTTTGGTTAACATGTAGGTCAAATTTTAGATTATTGTCTATGATGACACCTAATAGTTTTGGAGATGGGTCAGGGGAGATTATTGTGCCATCATTTGATTTTATGGTAAAGGTGAACGCGGTAGACCTACGTGTTGGTGAAAATAACAGCATTTTAGTTTATTTGGGATTTAGGATCAGACGATGTTCAGAAAGCCAGTTTTCTATTGTATTAAAGGTGGTCTGGGTAGGTGACAATAACTCTACTCGAGATGTGGCTGAGCAAATCACCGTATAGTCATCAGCATTATGGATACAGCTGACTTTTGGGATGACAGTATAAAGGTTGTTAATGAAGATGGAGAATAGCAAGGGCCCTAGTATAGAGCCTTGTGGTATTCCAAAGGTATTAGGTAGAAGGTTAGAGAGTTTGTTCTGCCAGAGGACAGCCTGCTGTCGAACATTCAGGTAGAATTAAAACCATTGGAGGGCTCCAGTATCTAGACAGAATGTTTGCAAGGTGTGGATTAAAAGTTGGTGATCAACCATATCGAATGCATTGGAAAGATCCAAAAAGAGGGCTGAAGATATATAACTATTGTGGCAATTATGGTTTATGGTGTTCGTAAAGGCCAGGAGGGCTGGAGTAGTGCTGTGATGAGCACGGAAGTCATACTGAGTGTCTGCCATAAGGCGATTCTGGATTAGGTGGTGCATGAGTTGTCTATGAATACATTTTTCCATAATCTTATTAACTGAACTGGAAGTTTTGACTCTGTTCTTCAGTCAGTGCTGGCTTAAAGTTTATTATTTGTTAGTAATTGTAGGTGTGGGATGTAGCCACATCCTTTGATTTCCTGTCCTTGCCTATTTAAGTGGTACAGTTTGAAATATTTTCTGCTTAAAAACCTCAGCTTTGGCAGGCTAAGATTCAGCTGTATTCACCTGGACGTATAAGAGAATTTAAGTACCTTTATCTGCACTTTTTTCAAATAATCCAGTATATAAACTGATTTAACTGTGTTGCATGATTATTAACTGAAGGGGAAGTTTTGACTCTGTTCTTTAATTAGGGCTGCTTTGAATTTTATTATTTGTTAGTAATTGCAGGTGTGGGGGTAGCCACATCCTTTGATTTCCTGTCCTTGCCTATTTAAGTGGTACAGTTTGAAATATTTTCTGCTTAGAAACCTCAGCTTTGGCCGGCTAAGATCTAGCTGTATTAAACTGGACGTATAAGGGAATTTAAGTACCTTTATCTGCACTTTTTTTCAAATAATACAGTATTTAAATTGATTTAACTGTGTTGCATGATTATTAACTGAACTGGAAGTTTTGACTCTGTTCTTCAGTTAGTGCTGGCTTATATTTGTTAGTAATTTCAGGTGTTGGGGTACCCACATCCTTTGATTTCCTATCCTTGCCTATTTAAGTGGTACAGTTTGAAATATTTTCTGCTTAAAAACCTCAGCTTTTGCCGGCTAAGATCTAGTTGTATTCGACTGGACATATAAGGGAATTTAAGTACCTTTATCTGCACTTTTTTTCAAATAAAACAGTATGTAAATTGATTTAACTGTGTTGCATGATTATTAACTGAACTGGGATGCATACAGAAGGGTTGAAAGAAGGTGAGCGTGAGCTTTGGCAAATTTTTGCTGGAGGAGTTAGGAAGGCATTTATTCCGTAAAGTGACCCTAGTTTTTTATTGCTGGTTTTTAGAGTTTGGTTAACATGTAGGTCAAATTTTAGATTATTGTCTATGATGACACCTAATAGTTTTGGAGATGGGCCAGGGAAGATTATTTTGCCATCATTTGATTTTATGGTAAAGGTGAACGTGGTAGACCTACGTGTTGGTGAAAATAACAGCATTTTAGTTTATTTGGGATTTAGGATCAGACGATGTTCAGAAATCCAGTTTTCTATTGTATTAAAGGTGGTCTGGGTAGGTGACAATAACTCTACTCGAGATGTGGCTGAGCAAATCAGCGTATAGTCATCAGCATTATGGATACAGCTGACTTTTGGGATGACAGTATAAAGGTTGTTAATGAAGATGGAGAATAGCAAGGGCCCTAGTATAGAGCCTTGTGGTATTCCAAAGGTATTAGGTAGAAGGTTAGAGAGTTTGTTCTGCCAGAGGACAGCCTGCTGTCGAACATTCAGGTAGAATTAAAACCATTGGAGGGCTCCAGTATCTAGACAGAATGTTTGCAAGGTGTGGATTAAAAGTTGGTGATCAACCATATCGAATGCATTGGAAAGATCCAAAAAGAGGGCTGAGGATATATAACTATTGTTGCAATTATGGTTTATGGTGTTCTTAAAGGCCAGGATGGCTGGAGTAGTGCTGTGATGAGGACGGAAGCCATACTGAGTGTCTGCCATAAGGCGATTCTTGATTAGGTGGTGCATGAGTTGTCTATGAATACATTTTTCCATAATCTTATTAACTGAACTGGAAGTTTTGACTCTGTTCTTCAGTCAGTGCTGGCTTGAATTTTATTATTTGTTAGTAATTACAGGTGTGGGATGTAGCAGCATCCTTTGATTTCCTGTCCTTGCCTATTTAAGTGGTACAGTTTGAAATATTTTCTGCTTAAAAACCTCAGCTTTGGCAGGCTAAGATCTAGCTGTATTCACCTGGACGTATAAGATAATTTAAGTACCTTTATCTGCACTTTTTTCAAATAATACAGTATTTAAATTGATTTAACTGCGTTGCATGACTATTTTATTTATTTATTAATTTATTTTACAGTTTTTGACCGGGATAGTCCGACTGGATGCATGTCCATTTTCAGCGGAGGCCTGGGGAGAAAAGCTCCAAGGGTAAGCAGATACAGCATTACATAATACCAGAATTACAAATTACAAACAGACTATTTAAAGAGATTACATAAGTTAGCAAGTTAAACAAGTTCCATAGGTTACAGTTAATCCTGAGCACAAGTAAGGATTAAATTGCACAGTAAATTGGTTAACAGATTTTTACACATTCTAGAGAGAGTTAGCCAGGCTTGCTACATTGACATAGCCAGTAAAGTGACAAATGTTGTTTGAGTCTAGTTTTAAATTGACCTAAGTTGGAAAGTAAGGTAATATCAGCTGGAAGAGGGTTCCACGATCTACTTACAGAGTTTGCAAAGAGAAAATAACTGGCTGTGTTATTAATTTTGCTAGTCTGAATTAGTAGTTTCTTAGAGGATCGAAGCGGCCTAGGATTGTTATAGGGGGTGATAATATTTTTAAGTGCAGGATTATTGTCCGGATTTTAGAGGATTTTATAGGCCATAATCAGTTGGTTATACTGTATTAGGCTGGGTAGTTCAAGCCACCCAAGCTGATTTAGATTGATGCAGGGATGTGTCCTAAAAGGCATCCCAGTGGCAAACCTGGCAATGTGGTTGTAGCAAATTGAGAGTTTGTTAAGGACAGTCTTGTTTAAATTAGAGAGTAGTGGGGAAGCATACAGAAGGGTTGAAAGAAGGTGAGTGCGAGCTATGGCAATTTTAGCTGGAGGGGTTAGGAAGACTTTTATTCTGTAAAGTGACCTTAGTTTTTTATTGATGGTTTTGATAGTTTGGTTAACATGTAAGTCAAATTTTAAATTATTCTCTATGATGACACCTAATAGTTTTGTAGATGGGTCAGGGGAGATTATTGTGTCATCATTTGATTTTATGGTAAAGGTGAATGCGGTAGACCTATATGTTGGTGAAAATAACAGCATTTTAGTTTTTTTGTGATTTAGGATCAGACGATGTTCAGAAAGCCAGTTTTCTATTGTATTAAAGGTGGTCTTGGTAGCTGACAATAACTCTACTGGAGATGTGGCTGAGCAAATCAGAGTAGAGTCATCAGCATATTGGTTACAGCTGACTTTTGGAATGACAGTATAAAGGTTGTTAATGAAGATGGAGAACAGCAAGTGCCATAGCATTGAGCCTTGTGGTACTCCAAGGGTATTAGGTAGAACGTTAGAGAGTTTGTTCTGCCAGAGGACAGCCTGCTGTTGACCATTCGGGTAGAATTGAAACCATTGGATGAGTGTCTGCCATAAGGCGATTTTGGATTAGGTGGTGCATGAGTAGTCTATGAATATATTTTTGCATAATCTTATTAACTGAACTGGAAGTTTTGACTCTGTTCTTCAGTCAGTGCTGGCTTAAAGTTTATTATTTGTTAGTAATCGTAGGTGTGGGATGTAGCCACATCTTTTGATTTCCTGTCCTTGCCTATTTAAGTGGTACAGTTTGAAATATTTTCTGCTTACAACCTCAGCTTTGGCCGGCTGAGATCTAGTTGTATTCAACTGGTCGTATAAGATAATTTTAGTACCTTTATCTGCACTTTATTTCAAATAATACAGTATTTAAATTGATTTAACTATGTTGCATGATTATTAACTGAACTGGACGTTTTGACTCTGTTCTTCAGTTAGTGCTGGCTTGAATTTTATTATTTATTAGTAATTGCAGGTGTGGGGGTAGCCACATCCTTTGATTTCCTGTCCTTGCCTATTTAAGTGGTACAGTTTGAAATATTTTCTGCTTAAAGACCTCAGCTTTGGCAAGCTAAGATCTAGCTGTATTCAAGTGGGTATTTAAGAGAATTTAAGTGCCTTTATCTGCACTTTTATTTCAAATAATACAGTATTTAAATTGATTTAAATGTTGCATGATTATTAACTGAACTGGTAGTTTTGACTCTGTTCTTCGGTTAGTGCTGGCTTGAATTTTATTATTTGTTAGTAATTTCAGGTGTGGGGGTACCCACATCCTTTGATTTCCTATCCTTGCTTATTTAAGTGGTACAGTTTGAAATATTTTCTGCTTAAAAACATCAGCTTTGGCCGGCTAAGATCTTGCTGTATTCAACTGGTCATATAAGGGAATTTAAGTACCTTTACTGCACTTTTTTTCAAATAAAACAGTATGTAAATTGATTTAACTGTGTTGCATGATTATTAACTGAACTGGAAGTTTTGACTCTGTTCTTCAGTTAGAGCTGGCTTGAAATTTATTATTTGTTAGTAATTGCAGGTGTGGGGGTAGCCACATCCTATGATTTTCTGTCCTTGGCTATTTAAGTGGTACAGTTTGAACCATTTTCTGCTTACAACCTCATCTTTGGCCAGCTAAGATCTAGTTGTATTCAACTGGACGTATAAGAGAATTTAAGTACCTTTATCTGCACTTTTTTTCAAATAATACAGTATTTAAATTGATTTAACTGCGTTGCATGATTATTTTATTTATTTATTTATTTTACAGTTTTTGACCGGGATAGTCCAACTGGATGCATGTCCATTTTCAGCGGAGGCCTGGGGAGAAAAGCTCCAAGGGTAAGCAGATAAAGCATTACATAATACCAGCATTACATATTACAAACAAACTATTTACAGAGATTACATAAGTAAGCAAGTTAAACAAGTTCCACAGGTTACAGTTAATCCTGAGCACAAGTCAGTATTAAATTAAATTGCACAGTAAACTGGTTAACAGATTTTTACACATTCTAGAGAGTTAGCCAGGCTTGATACACTGACATAGCCAGTTAACTGACAAATGTTGTTTGAGTCTAGTTTTAAATTGACCAAAGTTGGAAAGTAAGGTAATATCAGCTGGAAGAGGGTTCCAGGATCTACTTACAGAGTTTGCAAAGAGAAAATCACTGGCTGTGTTATTAATTTTGCTAGTCTGAATTAGTAGTTTGTTTGAGGATCGAAGCAGTCTAGGATTGTTATAGGGGGTGATAATATTTTTAAGTGCAGGATTATTGTCTGGATTTTAGAGGATTTTATAGGCCATAATCAGTTGGTTATACTGGATTAGGCTGGGTAGTTCAAGCCACCCAAGCTGATTTAGATTGATGCAGGGATGTGTCCTAAAAGGCATCCCAGTGGCAAACCTGGCAATGTGGTTGTAGCAAATTGAGAGTTTAAGGACAGTCTTGTTTAAATTAGAGAGTAGAGGGGATGCATACAGAAGGGTTGAAAGAAGGTGAGTGCGAGCTATGGCAATTTTAGCTGTAGGGGTTAGGAAGACTTTTATTCTGTAAAGTGAACCTAGTTTTTTATTGATGGCTTTGATTGTTTGGCTAACATGTAGGTCAAATTTTAGATTATTGTCTATGATGACACCTAATAGTTTTGTAGATGGGTCAGGGGAGATTATTGAGCCATCATTTGATTTTATGGTAAAGGTGAATGCGGTAGACCTACGTGTTGGTGAAAATAACAGCATTTTAGTTTATTTGGGATTTAGGATCAGACGATGTTCAGAAAGCCAGTTTTCTATTGTATTAAAGGTGGTCTTGGTAGCTGACAATAACTCTACTGGAGATGTGGCTGAGCAAATCAGAGTAGAGTCATCAGCATATTGGATACAGCTGACTTTTGGGATGACAGTATAAAGGTTGTTAATGAAGATGGAGAACAGCAAGGGCCCTTTTATAGAGCCTTGTGGTACTCCAAGGGTATTAGGTAGAAGGTTAGAGAGTTTGTTCTGCCAGATGCCTGCTGTCGACCATTCAGGTAGAATTGAAACCATTGGAGAGTTCCAGTATCTAGACAGAATGTTTGCAGGGTGTGGATTAAAAGTTGGTGATCAACCATATCTAATGCCTTGGAAAGATCCAAAAAGAGGGCTGAGGATATATAACTATTGTTGCAATTATGGTTTATGGTGTTCTTAAAGCCCAGGAAGGCTGGAGTAGTGCTGTGATGAGGACGGAAGCCATACTGAGTGTCTGCCACAAGGCGATTCTTGATTAGGTGGTGCATGAGTTGTCTATGAATACATTTTTACATAATCGTATTAACTGAACTGGAAGTTTTGACTCTGTTCTTCAGTCAGTGCTGGCTTGAATTTTATTATTTGTTAGTAATTACAGGTGTGGGATGTAGCAGCATCCTTTGATTTCCTGTCCTTGCCTATTTAAGTGGTACAGTTTGAAATATTTTCTGCTTAAAAACCTCAGCTTTGGCAGGCTAAGATCTAGCTGTATTCACCTGGACGTATAAGATAATTTAAGTACCTTTATCTGCACTTTTTTCAAATAATAAAGTATTTAAATTGATTTAACTGCATTGCATGATTATTTTATTTATTTATTAATTTATTTTACAGTTTTTGACCGGGATAGTCCGACTGGATGCATGTCCATTTTCAGTGGAGGCCTGGGGAGAAAAGCTCCAAGGGTAAGCAGATACAGCATTACATAATACCAGCATTACATATTACAAACAGACTATTTACAGAGATTACATAAGTTAGCAAGTTAAACAAGTTCCATAGGTTACAGTTAATCCTGAGCACAAGTCAGGATTAAATTGCACAGTAAACTGGTTAACAGATTTTTACACATTCTGGAGAGAGTTAGCCAGGCTTGATACATTGACATAGCCAGTAAAGTGACAAATGTTGTTTGAGTCTAGTTTTAAATTGACCTAAGTTGGAAAGTAAGGTAATATCAGCTGGAAGAGGGTTCCACGATCTACTTACAGAGTTTGCAAAGAGAAAATCACTGGCTGTGTTATTAATTTTGCTAGTCTGAATTAGTAGTTTCTTAGAGGATCGAAGCGGTCTAGGATTGTTATAGGGGGTGATAATATTTTTAAGTGCAGGATTATTGTCCGGATTTTAGAGGATTTTATAGGCCATAATCAGTTGGTTATACGGTATTAGGCTGGGTAGTTCAAGCCACCCAAGCTGATTTAGATTGATGCAGGGATGTGTCCTAAAAGGCATCCCAGTGACAAACCTGGCAATGTGGTTGTAGCAAATTGAGAGTTTGTTAAGGACAGTCTTGTTTAAATTAGAGAGTAGTGGGGATGCATACAGAAGGGTTGAAAGAAGGTGAGTGCGAGCTATGGCAATTTTAGCTGGAGGGGTTAGGAAGACTTTTATTCTGTAAAGTGACCTTAGTTTTTTATTGATGGTTTTGATAGTTTGGTTAACATGTAAGTCAATTTTTAAATTATTGTCTATGATGACACCTAATAGTTTTGTAGATGGGTCAGGGGAGATTATTGTGCCATCATTTGATTTTATGGTAAAGGTGAATGCGGTAGACCTATATGTTGGTGAAAATAACAGCATTTTAGTTTTTTTGTGATTTAGGATCCGACGATGTTCAGAAAGCCAGTTTTCTATTGTATTAAAGGTGGTCTTGGTAGCTGACAATAACTCTACTGGAGATGTGGCTGAGCAAATCAGAGTAGAGTCATCAGCATATTGGTTACAGCTGACTTTTGGAATGACAGTATAAAGGTTGTTAATGAAGATGGAGAACAGCAAGGGCCCTAGCATAGAGCCTTGTGGTACTCCAAGGGTATTAGGTAGAACGTTAGAGAGTTTGTTCTGCCAGAGGACAGCCTGCTGTTGACCATTCGGGTAAAATTGAAACCATTGGATGAGTGTCTGTCATAAGGCGATTCTTGATTAGGTGGTGCATGAGTTGTCTATGAATACATTTTTGCATAATCTTATTAACTGAACTGGAAGTTTTGACTCTGTTATTCAGTCAGTGCTGGCTTAAAGTTTCTTATTTGTTAGTAATTGTAGGTGTGGGATGTAGCCACATCTTTTGATTTCCTGTCCTTGCCTATTTAAGTGGTACAGTTTGAAATATTTTCTGCTTACAACCACAGCTTTGGCTGGCTGAGATCTAGTTGTATTCAACTGGACATATAAGATAATTTTAGTACCTTTATCTGCACTTTATTTCAAATAATACAGTATTTAAATTGATTTAACTATGTTGCATGATTATTAACTGAACTGGAAGTTTTGACTCAGTTCTTCAGTTAGTGCTGGCTTGAATTTTATTATTTGTTAGTAATTGCAGGCGTGTGGGTAGCCACATCCTTTGGTTTCCTGTCCTTGCCTATTTAAGTGGTACAGTCTGAAATATTTTCTGCTTAAAGACCTCAGCTTTGGCAAGCTAAGATCTAGCTGTATTCATCTGGGCATATAAGAGAATTTAAGTGCCTTTATCTGCACATTTATTTCAAATAATACAGTATTTAAATTAATTTAACTGTGTTGCATGATTATTAACTGAAATGGAAGTTTTGACTCTGTTCTTCAGTTAGTGCTGGCTTGAATTTTATTATTTGTTAGTAATTTCAGGTGTGGGGGTACCCACATCCTTCGATTTCCTATCCTTGCCTGTTTAAGTGGTACAGTTTGAAATATGTTCTGCTTAAAAACATCAGCTTTGGCCGGCTAAGATCTAGCTGTATTCAACTGGTCATATAAGGGAATTTAAGTACCTTTATCTGCACTTTTTTTCAAATAATACAGTATGTAAATTGATTTAACTGTGTTGCATGATTATTAACTGAACTGGAAGTTTTGACTCTGCTCTTCAGTTAGAGCTGGCTTGAATTCTATTATTTGTTAGTAATTGCAGGTGTGGGGGTAGCCACATCCTATGATTTCCGGTCCTTGCCTATTTAAGTGGTACAGTTTGAAATATTTTCTACTTACAACCTCAGCTTTGGCCAACTAAGATCTAGTTGTATTCAACTGGACGTATAAGAGAATTTAAGTACCTTTATCTGCACTTTTTTTTCAATTAATACAGTATTTAACTTGATTTAACTGCGTTGCATGATTATTTTATTTATTTATTTATTTATTTATTTTACAGTTTTTGACCGGGATAGTCCATCTGGATGCATGTCCATTTTCAGCGGAGGCCTGGGGAGAAAAGCTCCAAGGGTAAGCAGATACAGCATTACATAATACCATCATTACATATTACAAACAATCTATTTACAGAGATTACATAAGTAAGCAAGTTAAACAAGTTCCACAGGTTACAGTTAATCCTGAGCACAAGTCAGTATTAAATTAAATTGCACAGTAAACTGGTTAACAGATTTTTACACATTCTAGAGAGACTTAGCCAGGCTTGATACATTGACATAGCCAGTTAAGTGTCAAATGTTGTTTGAGTCTAGTTTTAAATTGACCTAAGTTGGAAAGTAAGGTAATATCAGCTGGAAGATGGTTCCAGGATCTACTTACAGAGTTTGCAAAGAGAAAATCACTGGCTTTATTATTAATTTTGCTAGTCTGAATTAGTAGTTTGTTAGAGGATCGAAGCGGTCTAGGATTGTTATAGGGGGTGATAATATTTTTAAGTGCAGGATTATTGTCTGGATTTTAGAGGATTTTATAGGCCATAATCAGTTGGTTATACTGGATTAGGCTGGGTAGTTCAAGCCACCCAAGCTGATTTAGATTGATGGAGGGATGTATCCTAAAAGGCATCCCAGTGGCAAACCTGGCAATGTGGTTGTAGCAAATTGAGAGTTTGTTAAGGACAGTCTTGTTTAAATTAGAGAGTAGAGGGGATGCATACAGAAGGGTTGAAAGAAGGTGAGCGCGAGCTATGGCAATTTTAGCTGTAGGGGTTAGGAAGACTTTTATTCTGTAAAGTGAACCTAGTTTTTTATTGATGGTTTTGATAGTTTGGCTAACATGTAGGTCAAATTTTATATTATTGTCTGTGATGACACCTAATAGTTTTGTAGGTGGGTCAGGGGAGATTATTGAGCCATCATTTGATTTTATGGTAAAGGTGAATGCGGTAGACCTACGTGTTGGTGAAAATAACAGCATTTTAGTTTATTTGGGATTTAGGATCAGATGATATTCAGAAAGCCAGTTTTCTATTGTATTAAAAGTGGTCTGGGAAGCTGACAAGAACTCTACTGGAGATGTGGCTGAGCAAATCAGAGTAGAGTCATCAGCATATTGGATACAGCTGACTTTTGGGATGACAGTATAAAGGTTGTTAATGAAGATGGAGAACAGCAAGGGCCCTTTTATAGAGCCTTGTGGTACACCAAGGGTATTAGGTAGAAGGTTAGAGAGTTTGTTCTGCCAGATGCCTGCTGTCGACCATTCAGGTAGAATTGAAACCATTGGAGGGTTCCAGTATCTAGACAGAATGTTTGCATGGTGTGGATTAAAAGTTGGTGATCAACCATATCGAATGCCATGGAAAGATCCAAAAAGAGGGCTGAGGATATATAACTATTGTTGCAATTATGGTTTATGGTGTTCTTAAAGGCCAGGAAGGCTGGAGTAGTGCTGTGATGAGGACGGAAGCAATACTGAGTGTCTGCCATAAGGCGATTCTGGATTAGGTGGTGCATGAGTTGTCTATGAATACATTTTTCCATAATCTTATTAACTGAACTGGAAGTTTTGACTCTGTTCTTCAGTCAGTGCTGGCTTGAATTTTATTATTTGTTAGTAATTACAGGTGTGGGATGTAGCCGCATCCTTTGATTTCCTGTCCTTGCCTATTTAAGTGGTACAGTTTGAAATATTTTCTGCTTAAAAACTTCAACTGTGGCCGGCTAAGATCTAGCTGCATTCACCTGGACGTATAAGAGAATTTTAGTACCTTTATCTGCACTTTTTTCAAATAATCCTGTATTTAAACTGATTTAAGTGTGTTGCATGATTATTAACTGAACTGGAAGTTTTGACTCTGTTTTTTGATTAGGGCTGCTTTTAATTTTTTTATTTGTTAGTAATTGCAGGTGTGGGGATAGCCACATCCTTTGATTTCCTGTCTTTGCCTATTTAAGTGGTACAGTTTGAAATATTTTCTGCTTAAAAACCTCAGCTTTGGCTGGCTAAGATCTAGCTGTATTCAACTGGACGTAAAAGAGAATTTTAGTACCTTTATCTGCACTTTATTTCAAATAATACAGTATTTAAATTGATATAACTGTGTTGCATGATTATTAACTGAACTGGAAGTTTTGACTCTGTTCTTCAGTTAGTGCTGGCTTGAATTTTATTATGTGTTAGTAATTTCAGGTGTGGGGGTACCCACATCCTTTGATTTCCTATCCTTGCTTATTTAAGTGGTACAGTTTGAAATATTTTCTGCTTAAAAACATCAGCTTTGGCCGGCTAAGATCTAGCTGTATTCAACTGGACATATAAGGGAATTTAAGTACCTTTATCTACACTTTTTTTTCAAATAAAACAGTATGTAAATTGATTTAACTGTGTTGCAAGATTATTAACTGAACTGGAAGTTTTGACTCTGTTCTTCAGTTAGAGCTGGCTTGAAATTTATTATTTGTTAGTAATTGCAGGTGTGGGGGTAGCCACATCCTATGATTTCCTGTCCTTGGCTATTTAAGTGGTACAGTTTGAACCATTTTCTGCTTACAACCTCATCTTTGGCCAGCTAAGATCTAGTTGCATTCAACTGGACGTATAAGAGAATTTAAGTACCTTTATCTGCACTTTTTTTCAAATAATACAGTATTTAAATTGATTTAACTGCGTTGCATGATTATTTTATTTATTTATTTATTTTACAGTTTTTGACCGGGATAGTCCAACTGGATGCATATCCATTTTCAGCGGAGGCCTGGGGAGAAAAGCTCCAAGGATAAGCAGATACAGCATTACATAATACCAGCATTACATATTACAAACAAACTATTTACAGAGATTACATAAGTAAGCAAGTTAAACAAGTTCCACAGGTTACAGTTAATCCTGAGCACAAGTCAGTATTAAATTAAATTGCACAGTAAACTGGTTAACAGATTTTTACACATTCTAGAGAGTTAGCCAGGCTTGATGCACTGACATAGCCAGTTAAGTGACAAATGTTGTTTGAGTCTAGTTTTAAATTGACCAAAGTTGGAAAGTAAGGTAATATCAGCTGGAAGAGGGTTCCAGGATCTACTTACAGAGTTTGCAAAGAGAAAATCACTGGCTGTGTTATTAATTTTGCTGGTCTGAATTAGTAGTTTGTTAGAGGATCGAAGCAGTCTAGGATTGTTATAGGGGGTGATAATATTTTTAAGTGCAGGATTATTGTCCGGATTTTAGAAGATTTTATAGGCCATAATCAGTTGGTTATACTGGATTAGGCTGGGTAGTTCAAGCCACCCAAGCTGATTTAGATTGATGCAGGGATGTGTCCTAAAAGGCATCCCAGTGGCAAACCTGGCAATGTGGTTGTAGCAAATTGAGAGTTTGTTAAGGACAGTCTTGTTTAAATTAGAGAGTAGAGGGGATGCATAGAGAAGGGTTGAAAGAAGGTGAGTGCGAGCTATGGCAATTTTAGCTGTAGGGGTTAGGAAGACTTTTATTCTGTAAAGTGAACCTAGTTTTTTATTGATGGTTTTGATAGTTTGGCTAACATGTAGGTCAAATTTTAGATTATTGTCTATGATGACACCTAATAGTTTTGTAGATGGGTCAGGGGAGATTATTGAGCCATCATTTTATTTTATGGTAAAGGTGAATGCGGTAGACCTATGTGTTGGTGAAAATAACAGCATTTTAGTTTATTTGGGATTTAGGATCAGACGATGTTCAGAAAGCCAGTTTTCTATTGTATTAAAGGTGGGCTTGGTAGCTGACAATAACTCTACTGGAGATGTGGCTGAACAAATCAGAGTAGAGTCATCAGCATATTGGATACAGCTGACTTTTGGGATGACAGTATAAAGGTTGTTAATGACGATGGAGAACAGCAAGGGCCCTTTTATAGAGCCTTGTGGTACTCCAAGGGTATTAGGTAGAAGGTTAGAGAGTTTGTTCTGCCAGATGCCTGCTGTCGACCATTCAGGTAGAATTGAAACCATTGGAGAGTTCCAGTATCTAGACAGAATGTTTGCAGGGTGTGGATTAAAAGTTGGTGATCAACCATATCTAATGCCTTGGAAAGATCCAAAAAGAGGGCTGAGGATATATAACTATTGTTGCAATTATGGTTTATGGTGTTCTTAAAGGCCAGGAAGGCTGGAGTAGTGCTGTGATGAGGACGGAAGCCATACTGAGTGTCTGCCATAAGGCGATTCTTGATTAGGTGGTGCATGAGTTGTCTATGAATACATTTTTCCATAATCTTATTAACTGAACTGGAAGTTTTGACTCTGTTCTTCAGTCAGTGCTGGCTTGAATTTTATTATTTGTTAGTAATTACAGGTGTGGGATGTAGCAGCATCCTTTGATTTCCTGTCCTTGCCTATTTAAGTGGTACAGTTTGAAATATTTTCTGCTTAAAAACCTCATCTTTGGCCTGCTATGATCTAGCTGTATTCAACTGGATGTAAAAGAGAATTTTAATACCTTTATCTGCACTTTATTTCAAATAATACAGTATTTAAATTGATATAACTGTGTTGCATGATTATTAACTGAACTGGAAGTTTTGACACTGTTCTTCAGTTAGTGCTGGCTTGAATTTTATTATTTGTTACTAATTGCAGGTGTGGGGGTAGCCACATCCTTTGATTTCCTGTCCTTGCCTATTTAAGTGGTACAGTTTGAAATATTTTCTGCTTAAAATCCTCATCTTTGGCCTGCTAAGATCTAATTGTATTCAACTGCACGTATAACAGAATTTAAGTAACTTTATCTGCACTTTTTTTCAAATAATACAGTATTTAAATTGATTTAACTGTGTTGCACGATTATTAACTGAACCGGAAGTTTTGACTCTGTTCTTCAGTTAGTGCTTGCTTGAATTTTTATATTTGTTAGTAACTGCAGGTGTGGGGGTAGGCAAATCCTTTGATTTCATGTCCTTGCCTATTTAAGTGGTACAGTCTGAAATATTTTCTGCTTAAACAGCTCAGCTTTGGTCGGCTAAGATCTAGCTGTATTCAACTGGACGTATAAGAGAATTTAAGTACCTTTATCTGCACTTTTTTCAAATAATACAGTATTTAAATTGATTTAACTGTGTTGCATGATTATTAACTGAACTGGAAGTTTTGAATCTGTTCTTCGGTTAGGGCTGCCTTGAATTTTATTATTTGTTAGTAATTGCAAGTGTGGGGTTAGCCACATTCTTTGATTTCCTGTCCTTGCCTATTTAAGTGGTACAGTTTGAAATATTTTCTGCTTAAAGACCTCAGCTTTGACAAGCTAAGATCTAGCTGTATTCAACTTGGCATATAAGAGAATTAAAGTGCCTTTATCTGCACTTTTTTTCTAATAATACAGTATTTAAATTGATTTAACTGTGTTGCATGATTAGTTTATTTATTTGTTTATTTCACAGTTTTTGATCGGGATAGTCTGACTTGATGCATGTCCATTTTCAGTGGAGGCCTGGGGAGAAAAGCTCCAAGGGTAAGTAGATACAGCATTACATAATACCAGCATTACATATTACAAACAGACTATTTACAGAGATTACATAAGTAAGCAAGTTAAACAAGTTCCACAGGTTACAGTTAATCCTGAGCACAAGTCAGGATTAAATTAAATTACACAGTAAACTGGTTAACAGATTTTTACTCATTCTAGAGAGAGTTAGCCAGGCTTGATACATTGACATAGCCAGTTAAGTGACAAATGTTGTTTGAGCCTAGTTTTAAATTGACCTAAGTTGGAAAGTAAGGTAATATCAGCTGGAAGAGAGTTCCAGGATCTACTTACAGAGTTTGCAAATAGAAAATCACTGGCTGTGTTATTAATTTTGCTAGTCTGAATTAGTAGTTTGTTAGAGGATCGAAGCGGTCTAGGATTGTTATAGGGGGTGATAATATTTTTAAGTGCAGGATTATTGTCCGGATTATAGAGGATTTTATAGGCCATAATCAGTTGGTTATACTGGATTAGGCTGGGTAGTTCAAGCCACCAAAGCTGATTTAGATTGATGCAATGATGTGTCCTAAAAGGCATCCCAGTGGCAACCCTGGCAATGTGGTTGTAGCAAATTGAGAGTTTGTTAAGGACAGTCTTGTTTAAATTAGAGAGTAGACGGGATGCATACAGAAGGGTTGAAAAAAGGTGAGCGCGAGCTATGGCAATTTTAACTGGAGGAGTTAGGAAGGCTTTTATTCTGTAAAGTGACCCTAGTTTTTTATTGATGGTTTTGATAGTTTGGTTAACATGTAAGTCAAATTTTAAATTATTGTCTATGATGACACCTAATAGTTTTGTAGGTGGGTCGGGGGAGATTATTGTGCCATCATTTGATTTCATGGTAAAAGTGAATGCGGTAGACCTACGTGTTGGTGAAAATAACAGCATTTTAGTTTATTTGGGATTTAGGATCAGACGATGTTCAGAAAGCCAGTTTTCTATTGTATTAAAGGTAGTCTGGGTAGCTGACAATAACTCTACTGGAGATGTGGCTGAGCAAATCAGAGTAGAGTCATCAGCATATTGGATACAGCTGACTTTTGGAATGACAGTATAAAGGTTGTTAATGAAGATGGAGAACAGCAAGGGCCCTAGTATAGAGCCTTGTGGTACTCCAAGGGTATTAGGTAGAAGGTTAGAGAGTTTGTTCTGCCAGAGGACAGCCTGCTGTTGACCATTCAGGTAGAAGTGAAACCATTGGAGGGCTCCAGTATCTAGACAGATTGTTTGCAGGGTGTGGATTAAAAGTTGGTGATCAACCATATCGAATGCCTTGGAAAGATCCAAAAAGTGGGCTGAGGATATATAACTATTGTTGCGATTATGGTTTACGGTGTTCGTAAAGGCCTGGAAGGCTGGAGTAGTGCTGTGATTAGGACGGAATCCATACTGAGTGTCTGCCATAAGGCGATTTTGGATTAGGTGGTGCATGAGTTGTCTACGAATAAATTTTTCCATGATCTTATTAACTGAACTGGAAGTTTTGACTCTGCTCTACAGTCAGTGCTGGCTTGAATTTTATTATTTGTTAGTAATTCTAGCTGTGGGATGTAGCCACATCCTTTGATTTCCAGTCCTTGCCTATTTAAGTGGTACAGTTTGAAATATTTTCTGCTTACAACGTCAGCTTTGGCCGGCTAAGGTCTAGTTGTATTCAACTGGACATATAAGAGAATTTAAGAACCTTAATCTGCACTTTTTTCAAATAGTACAGTATTTAAATTGATTTAACTGTGTTGCATGATTATTAACTGAACTGGAAGTTTTTACTCTGTTCTTCAGTTAGTGCTGGCTTGAATTTTATTATTTGTTAGTAATTGCAGGTGTGGGGGTAGCCACATCCATTGATTTCCTGTCCTTGCCTATTTAAGTGGTACAGTTTGAAATATTTGCTGCTTACAACCTCAGCTTTGGTCGGCTAAGGTCTAGTTGTATTCAACTTGATGAATAAGAGAATTTAAGTACCTTTATCTGCACTTTTTTTCAAATAATACGCTATTTAAATTGATTTAACTGTCTTGCATGATTATTACCTGAACTAGAAGTTTTGACTCTGTTCTTCAGTTAGAGCCGGCTTGAATTTTATTATTTGTTAGTAATTGCAGGTGTGGGGGTAGCCACATCCTTTGATTTCCTGTTTTTGCCTATTTAAGTTTTACAGTTTGAAATATTTTCTGCTTAGAAACCTCAGCTTTGGCCGTCTAAGATCTAGCTGTATTCAACTGGACGTATAAGAGAATTTAAGTACCTTTATCTGCACTTTTTTTTCAAATCATACGCTATTTAAATTGATTTAACTGTCTTGCATGATTATTACCTGAACTAGAAGTTATGACTCTGTTCTTCAGTTAGAGCCGGCTTGAATTTTTTTATTTGTTAGTAATTGCAGGTGTGGGGGTAGCCACATCCTTTGATTTCCTGTCCTTGCCTATTTAAGTGGTACAGTTTGAAATATTTTCTGCTTAAAATCCTCAGCTTTGGCCATCTAAGATCTAGTTGTATTCAACTGCATGTATAACAGAATTTAAGTAACTTTATCTGCACTTTTTTTCAAATAATACAGTATTTAAATTGATTTAACTGTGTTACATGATTATTTATTTTATTTATTTATTTATTTATTTTACAGTTGTTGACTGGGATAGTCCGACTGGGTGCATGTCCATTTTCAGCGGAGGCCTGGGGAGAAAAGCTCCAAGGTTAAGCAGATACAGCATTACATAATACCAGCATTACATATTACAAACAGACTATTTACAGAGATTACATAAGTAAGCAAGTTTAACAAGTTCCACAGGTTACAGTTAATCCTGATCACAAGTCAGGATTTAATTAAATTACACAGTAACCTGGTTAACAGATTTTTACACATTCTAGAGAGAGTTAGCTAGGCTTGATACATTGACATAGCCAGTTAAGTGACAAATGTTGTTTGAGTCTAGTTTTAAATTGACCTAAGTTGGAAAGTGAGGTAATATCAGCAGGAAGAGAGTTCCAGGATCTACTTACAGAGTTTGCAAAGAGAAAATCACTGTCTGTGTTATTAATTTTGCTAGTCTGAATTAGTTTGTTAGAGAATCAAAGCGGTCTAGGATTGTTATAGGGGGTGATAATATTTTTAAGTGCAGGATTATTGGCCGGATTATAGAGGATTTTATAGGCCATAATCAGTTGGTCATACTGGATTAGGCTGGGTAGTTCAAGCCACCCAAGCTGATTTAGATTGATGCAATGATGTGTCGTAAAAGGCATCCCAGTGGCAAACCTGGCAATGTGGTTGTAGCTAATTGAAAGTTTTTTAAGGACAGTCTTGTTTAAATTAGACAGTAGACAGAATGCATACAGAAGGGTTGAAAGAAGGTGAGTGTATGTTGTGGCAATTTTAGCTGGAAGGGTTAGGAAGGCTTTTATTCTGTAAAGTGACCCTAGTTTTTTATTGATGGTTTTGATAGTTTGGTTAACATGTATGTGACATTTTAGATTATTGTCTATGATGACAACTAATAGTTTTGTAGATGGGTCAAGGGAGATTATTGTGCCATCATTTGATTTTCTGGAAAAGGTGAATGCGGTAGACCTACGTGTTGGTGAAAATAACAACATTTTAGTTTTTTGGGATATAGGATCAGACGATGTTCAGAAAGCCAGTTTTCTATTGTATTAAAGGTGGTCTAGGTAGCTGACCAAAACTCTACTGGAGATGTGGCTGAGCAAATCAGAGTACAGTCATCAGCATACTGAATACAGCTGACTTTTGGGATGACAGTATGAAGGTTGTTAATGAAGATGGACAACAGCAAGGGCCCTAGTATAGAGCCTTGTGGTACTCCAAGGGTGATAGTTAGAAGGTTAGAGAGTTTGTTCTGCCAAAGGACAGCCTGCTGTCGACCATTCAGGTAGAATTGAAACCATTGGAGGGCTCCAGTATCTAGACAGAATGTTTGCAGGGTGTGGATTAAAAGTTGGTCATCAACCATATCGAATGCCTTGCAAAGATCCAAAAGGAGGGCTAAGGGTATATAACTATTGTTGCGTTTATGGTTTATGGTGTTGATAAAGGCCAGGAGGGCTGGAGTAGTGCTGTGATGATGACGGAAGCCATGCTGAGGGTCTGCCATAAAGTGATTCTGCTTTAGGTGGTGCATGATTTGTCTATGAATACATTTTTCCATAATCTTATTAACTGAATTGGAAGTTTTGACTCTGTTCTTCAGTTAATGCTGGCTTGAATTTTTATATTTGTTAGTAACTGCAGGTGTGGAGGTAGGCATATCCTTTGATTTCCTGTCCTTGCCTATTTAAGTGGTACAGTCTGAAATATTTTTTGTTTAAACAGCTCAACTTTGTCCGGCTAAGATCTAGCTGTATTCAGCTAGACGTATAAGAGAATTTAATTACCTTCATCTGCACTTTTTTTCAAATAATACAGTATTAAAATTGATTTAACTGTGTTGCATGATTATTAACTAAACTGGAAGTTTTGACTCTGTTCTTCAGTTAGGGCTGCCTTCAATTTTATTATTTGTTAGAAGTTGCAGGTGTGGGAGTAGCCACATCAGTTGATTTCCTCTCCTTGCCTATTTAAGTGGTACAGTTTGAAATATTTTCTGCTTAAAAACCTCAGCTTTGGTCGGCTAAGATCTAGTTGTATTCAACTGGACGTATAAGAGAATTTTAGTACCTTTATCTGCACTTTATTTCAAATAATACAGTATTTAAATTGATTTAACTGTGTTGCATGATTATTAACTGAACTGGAAGTTTTGACTCTTTTCTTCAGTTAGTGCTGGCTTGAATTTTACTATTTGTTAGTAATTGCAGGTGTGGGGGTAGCCACATTCTTTGATTTCCTGTCCTTGTCTATTTAAGTGGTACAGTTTGAAATATTTTCTGCTTAAAAACCTCAGCTTTGGTCGGCTAAGATCTAGTTGTATTCAACTGGACGTATAAGAGAATTTTAGTACCTTTATCTGCACTTTATTTCAAATAATACAGCATTTAAATTGATTTAACTGTGTTGCATGATTATTAACTGAACTGGAAGTTTTGACTCTGTTCTTCAGTTAGTGCTGGCTTGAATTTTATTATTTGTTAGTAATTTCAGGTGTGGGGGTAGCCACATCCTTTGATTTCCTGTCCTTGCTTATTTAAGTGGTACAGTTTGAAATATTTTCTGCTTAAAGTCCTCACCTTTGGCAAGATAACATCTAGGTGTATTCAACTGGACATATAAGAGAATTTAAGTACCTTTATATGCACTTTTTTCAAATAATACAGTATTTAAATTGATTTAACTGTGTGGCATGATTATTTTATTTATTTTACAGTTTTTGACCAGGATAGTCTGACTGGATGCATGCCCATTTTCAGCGGAGACCTGGGGAGAAAAGCTCCAAGGGTAAGCAGATAAAGCATTACATAATACCAGCATTACATATTACAAACAGACTATTTACAGAGATTACATAAGTAACCAAGTTAAACAAGGTCCACAGGTTACAGTTAATCCTGAGCACAAGTCAGGATTAAATTAAATTACACAGTAAACTGATTAACAGATTTTTACACATTCTAGAGAGAGTTAGCCAGGCTTGATACATTGACATAGCCAGTTAAGTGAAAAATGTTGTTTGAGTCCAGTTTTAAATTGACCTAAGTTGGAAAGTAAGGTAATATCAGCTGGAAGAGAGTTCCAGGATCTTCTTACAGAGTTTGCAAAGAGAAAATCACTGGTTGTGTTATTAATTTTGCTAGCCTGAATTAGTAGTTTGTTAGAGGATTGAAGCGGTCTAGGATTGTTATAGGGGGTGATAATATTTTTAAGTGCAGGATTATTGTCCGGATTATAGAGGATTTTATAGGCCATAATCAGTTGGTTATACTGGATTAGGCTGGGTAGTTCAAGCCACCCAAGCTGATTTAGATTGATGCAATGATGTGTCCTAAAAGGCATCCCAGTGGCAAACCTAGCAATGTGGTTGTAGAAAATTGAGAGTTTGTTAAGGACAGTCTTGTTTAAATTAGAGAGTATAGGGGATGCATACAGAAAGGTTGAAAGAAGGTGAGCGCGAGCTATGGCAATTTTAGCTGGAGGGGTTAGCAAGGCTTTTATTCTGTAAAGTGACCCTAGTTTTTTATTGATGGTTTTGATAGTTTGGTTAACATGTAGGTCAAATTTTAGATTATTGTCTACGATGACACCTAATAGGTTTGTAGATGGGTCAGGGGAGATTATTGTGCCATCATTTGATTTTATGGTAAAGTTGAATGCGGTAGACCTACGTTTTTGTGAAAATAACAGCAATTTGGTTTATTTTGGATTTAGGATCAGACGATGTTCAGAAAGCCAGTTTTCTATTGTATTAAAGGTGGTCTGGGTAGCTGACAATAACTCTACTGGAGATGTGACTGAGCAAATGAGAGTAGAATCATCAGCATATTGGATACAGCTGGCTTTTGGGATGACAGTATAAAGGTTGTTAATGAAGATGGAGAACAGCAAGGGCCCAAGTATAGAGCCTTGTGGTACTCCAAGGGTATTAGGTAGAAGGTTAGAGAGTTTGTTCCGCCAGAGGACAGCCTGCTGTTGACCATTCAGGTAGAGTTGAAACCATTGGAGGGCTCCAGTATCTAGACAGAATGTTTGCAGGGTGTGGATTAAAAGTTGGTGATCAGTCATATCGAATGCCTTGGAAAGATCCAAAAAGAGGGCCGAGGATATATAACTATTGTTGCAATTATGGTTTATGGTGTTCGTAAAGGCCAGGAGGGTTGGAGTAGTGCTTTGATGAGAACGGAAGCCTCACTGAGTGTCTGCCATAAGGCGATTCTGGATTAGGTGGTGCATGAGTTGTCTATGAATACATTTTTCCATAATCTTATTAACTGAACTGGAAGTTTTGACTCTGTTTTTCAGTCAGTGCTGGCTTGAATTTTATTATTTGTTAGTAATTGTAGGTATGGGATGTAGCCACATCCTTTGATTTCCTGTCCTTGCCTATTTAAGTGGTAGAATTTGAAATATTTTCTGCTTACAATCTCAGCTTTGGCCAGCAAAGATCTAGTTGTATTCAACTGGACGTATAAGAGAACTTAAGTTCCTTTATCTGCACTTTTTTTTCAAATAATACAGTATACAAATTGATTTAACTGTGTTGCATGATTATTAACTGAACTGGAAGTTCTGAGTCTGTTCTTCAGTTAGTGCTGGCTTGAATTTTATTATTTGTTAGTAATTTCAGGTGTGGGGGTAGCCACATCCTTTGATTTCCTGTCCTTGCTTATTTAAGTGGTACAGTTTGAAATATTTTCTGCTTAAAGTCCTCACCTTTGGCAAGATAACATCTAGGTGTATTCAACTGGACATATAAGAGAATTTAAGTACCTTTATATGCACTTTTTTCAAATAATACAGTATTTAAATTGATTTAACTGTGTGGCATGATTATTTTATTTATTTTACAGATTTTGACCAGGATAGTCCGACTGGATGCATGCCCATTTTCAGCGGAGACCTGGGAAGAAAAGCTCCAAGGGTAAGCAGATAAAGCATTACATAATACCAGCATTACATATTACAAACAGACTATTTACAGAGATTACATAAGTAACCAAGTTAAACAAGGTCCAGAGGTTACAGTTAATCCTGAGCACAAGTCAGGATTAAATTAAATTACACAGTAAACTGATTAACAGATTTTTACACATTCTAGAGAGAGTTAGCCAAGCTTGATACATTGACATAGCCAGTTAAGTGAAAAATGTTGTTTGAGTCCAGTTTTAAATTGACCTAAGTTGGAAAGTAAGGTAATATCAGCTGGAAGAGAGTTCCAGGATCTTCTTACAGAGTTTGCAAAGAGAAAATCACTGGTTGTGTTATTAATTTTGCTAGTCTGAATTAGTAGTTTGTTAGAGGATTGAAGCAGTCTAGGATTGTTATAGGGGGTGATAATATTTTTAAGTGCAGGATTATTGTCCGGATTATAGAGGATTTTATAGGCCATAATCAGTTGGTTATACTGGATTAGGCTGGGTAGTTCAAGCCACCCAAGCTGATTTAGATTGATGCAATGATGTGTCCTAAAAGGCATCCCAGTGGCAAACCTAGCAATGTGGTTGTAGAAAATTGAGAGTTTGTTAAGGACAGTCTTGTTTAAATTAGAGAGTAGAGGGGATGCATACAGAAGGGTTGAAAGAAGGTGAGCGCGAGCTATGGCAATTTTAGCTGGAGGGGTTAGCAATGCTTTTATTCTGTAAAGTGACCCTAGTTTTTTATTGATGGTTTTGATAGTTTGGTTAACATGTAGGTCAAATTTTAGATTATTGTCTACGATGACACCTAATAGGTTTGTAGATGAGTCAGGGGAGATTATTGTGCCATCATTTGATTTTATGGTAAAGTTGAATGCGGTAGACCTACGTTTTTGTGAAAATAACAGCAATTTGGTTTATTTTGGATTTAGGATCAGACGATGTTCAGAAAGCCAGTTTTCTATTGTATTAAAGGTGGTCTGGGTAGCTGACAATAACTCTACTGGAGATGTGGCTGAGCAAATGAGAGTAGAGTCATCAGCATATTGGATACAGCTGACTTTTGGGATGACAGTATAAAGGTTGTTAATGAAGATGGAGAACAGCAAGGGCCCTAGTATCGAGCCTTGTGGTACTCCAAGGGTATTAGGTAGAAGGTTAGAGAGTTTGTTCCGCCAGAGGACAGCCTGCTGTTGACCATTCAGGTAGAGTTGAAACCATTGGAGGGCTCCAGTATATAGACAGAATGTTTGCAGGGTGTGGATTAAAAGTTGGTGATCAATCATATCGAATGCCTTGGAAAGATCCAAAAAGAGGGCCGAGGATATATAACTATTGTTGCAATTATGGTTTATGGTGTTCGTAAAGGCCAGGAGGGTTGGAGTAGTGCTTTGATGAGAACGGAAGCCATACTGAGTGTCTGCCATAAGGCAATTCTGGATTAGGTGGTGCATGAGTTGTCTATGAATACATTTTTCCATAATCTTATTAACTGAACTGCAAGTTTTGACTCTGTTTTTCAGTCAGTGCTGGCTTGAATTTTATTATTTGTTAGTAATTGTAGGTATGGGATGTAGCCACATCCTTTGATTTCCTGTCCTTGCCTATTTAAGTGGTAGAGTTTGAAATATCTTCTGCTTACAATCTCAGCTTTGGCCAGCAAAGATCTAGTTGTATTCAACTGGACGTATAAGAGAACTTAAGTTCCTTTATCTGCACTTTTTTTTCAAATAATACAGTATACAAATTGATTTAACTGTGTTGCATGATTATTAACTGAACTGGAAGTTCTGACTCTGTTCTTCAGTTAGTGCTGGCTTGAATTTTATTATTTGTTAGTAATTTCAGGTGTGGGGGTACCCACATCCTTTGATTTCCTAACCTTGCCTATTTTAGTGGTACAGTTTGAAATATTTCTGCTTAAAAACCTCAGCTTTGGCAGGCTAAGATCTAGCTGTATTCAACTGGACGTATAAGAGAATTTAAGTACCTTTATCTGCACTTTTTTTCAAATAATACAGTATGCAAATTGATTTAACTGTGTTGCATGATTATTAACTGAACTGGAAGATTTGACTCTTTTCTTCAGTTATTGCTGGCTTGAATTTTATTATTTGTTAGTAATTGCATGTGTGGGTGTAGCCACATCTGTTGATTTCCTGTCCTTGCCTATTTAAGTGGTACAGTCTGAAATATTTTCTGCTAAGAAACCTCAGCTTTGGACGGCTAAGATCTAGCTGTATTCAACTGCACGTATAAGAGAATTTAAGTACCTTGATCTGCACCTTTTTTCAAATAATACAGTATTTAAATTGATTAAACTGTGTTGCATGATTATTAACTGAACTGGAAGTTTTGATT
Organism: Protopterus annectens; assembly: GCF_019279795.1. NCBI lineage: Eukaryota > Metazoa > Chordata > Ceratodontiformes > Protopteridae > Protopterus > Protopterus annectens. The sequence goes on from NC_056731.1 coordinate 294,823,127, forward strand.
CTGTTCTTCAGTTAGTGCTGGCTTGAATTTTATTATTTGTTAGTAATTGCATGTGTGGGGGTAGCCACATCCTTTGATTTCCCATCCTTGCCTATTTAAGTGGTACAGTCTGAAATATTTTCTGCTTAAAAACCTCAGCTTTGGCCGGCTAAGATCTTGATGTATTCAGTTGGACATATAAGGGAATTTAAGTACCTTTATCTGTACTTTTTTTCAAATAATACAGTATTTAAATTGATTTAACTGTGTTGCATGATTATTAACTGAACTGGAAATTTTGACTCTGTTCTTCAGTTAGTGCTGGCTTGAATTTTATTATTTGTTTGTAATTGCAGGTGTGGGGGTAGCCTCATCCTTTAATTTCCTGCCCTTGCCTATGTAAGTGGTACAGCTTGAAATATTTTCTGCTTAAAAACCTCAGCTTTGGCCGGCTAAGATCTAGCTGTATTCAACTGGATATATAAGAGAATTTAAGTACCTTTATCTGCACTTTTTTAAATAATACAGTATTTTAATTGATTTAACTGTGTTGCATGATTATTAACTGAACTGGAAGTTTTGAGTCTGTTCTTAAGTTAGTGCTGGCTTGAATTTTTTTATTAGTTAGTAATTGCAGGTGTGGGGGTAGCCACATCCTTTGATTTCCTGTCCTTGCCTATTTAAGTGGTACAGTTTGAAATATTTTCTGCTTAAAAACCTCAGCTTTGGCCGGCTAAGATATAGCTGTACTCAACTGGATATATAAGAGAATTTAAGTACCTTTATCTGCACTTTTTTTCAAGTAATACAGTATGTAAATTGATTTAACTGTGTATATGCATGATTATTAACTGAACTGGAAGATTTGACTCTGTTCTTCAGTTAGTGCTGGCTTGAATTTTATTACTTTTTAGTAATTACAGGTGTGGGCATAGCCACATCCTTTGATTTCCTGTCCTTGCTTATTTAAGTGGTACAGTCTGAAATATTTTCTGCTTAAAAACCTCAGCTTTGGTCGGCTAAGATCTAGCTGTATTCTACTGAACATATAAGAGAATTTAAGTACCTTTATCTGCACTTTTTTCAAATAATACAGTTTTCAAATTGATTTAACTGTGTTGCATGATTATTAACTGAACTGGAAGTTTTGACTTTGTTCTTCAGTTAGTGCTGGCTTGAATTTTATTATTTGTTAGTAATTGCATGTGTGGGGGTAGCCACATCCTTTGTTTTCCTGTCCTTGCCTATTTAAGTAGTACAGTTTGAAATATTTTCTGCTTAAAAACCTCAGCTTTGGCCGTCTAAGATCTAGCTATAGTCAACTGGATGTATAAGAGAATTTAAGTACCTTTATCTGCACTTTTTTTCAAATAATACAGTATCTAAATTATGAAGCAGAAAATCTCAGCCAAAGCAGGACCCAGAAGCACCAAATATGTAAAACTGATAGTTGTTTTAAAATACGACCACTGCTCAGTCCTTTCAAAACATTTATTGCTGCAATAAGCGATAAGTAATAAAACCACAAATTAATTTTAATCCAAGCTCTTTCACTCCGGTAAATCCGAGCTTTATCAAGGAAAAAGTGAAACTGTGATTCCAGCCTTTAAATACCTTACTTGGTTTAATCACATGACCCTTTCTAATGAATACCTCCTTAATTAACTCATAAAAACAAGAATAGGAATAAAATTTACGGACATCTGATCTTTTTAAGTATAATTCTTGTACCAATTCTAACTTCTTACAAATATATCATTGACACTTTTGAGTCATACTTCCATAGATGTAAACTTTTCCAAAGAATCATTAAAAGATTTTTATAATCAAAATAATCAAAATTGAATAAAATAAACATTTTTTATATACACTATTAAGGTGAATAAAAATTATTACTTTGTACACATAAAAATCCTGTGAGGAAAAATTTTTTTTATATATAAAAAACATAATTTCATTTGTTTTTTTAATGCGTAATTAAACCAACCTAAGAATGTATCATTTTAAATATAGTTTCCCATGTTGTGAACCTTCTGCTTTAATGGTCAGAGAGGCATTAACCCTCCATCCCTTATATCCCTTAAGGTCAAGTTGCTTAATAATAATAATAAAATCGTGGTGTAATGAACAGTGTTTTTTCTTTAATCCTAAAGGCGAGCTTGCCTTAGTTTTAAAACTCTGTTGATGTTCAAACTATCATTCAGTCTGGGAAACCTGGTGGAATCCAGTTTGAGTTGCCCAAACAATTCCCGGTATTCCAACCTGGTTTCCCAGCTACCCCCACGTACATCAGGTGTTGTCTGTTCTAATACTACAAATTTAATAACCATCTCTTTGCAAACCAAAGAGTGTTTGTAGAAGGCGTTGCTCTCTTTGCAATTGACAATGTCATTAAAATGTTCATACACTCTTCTCCTAAAAACTCTTTCTGTCTTGCCCACATAAAAACTGTGACAAGTCATGCAACACCCTAGGTATACCACACCTTTCACCTTACAATTGAAGTACCTCTTAGCGGTATATCTGAATTTCCTCGAGGGAAGGTATAAAACTCTTTGATTTAACATGGCATGGCATTGCTTACAATTCCCACATGGATATGTACCATATTTTCTCTTAATACTGTGCTTTTTAACCTCTTGCTTAACTTCTAAAAGTTCCTTAAGGTTCATATCTCTTTTTCTAACAAAATGTGGGAATAAGGGAATGTGGGCCTTAATGTCTTCCTGAAGCCTAAGAATAGGCCAGTATTTTCAAATAACTTGTTCAATCTTGTCCGAGTTGTTAGAAAAAGTGTGTACAAAACTATTTTTAACCTGAAGAGAATCCACTTGTTGATTCTCAGTTGGACCAATTATTCCAACACCCAATAAGGGAGGATATTTAGTTTCTCTATTCTGAGTCACTTCTAAAACCATACCATCAATAAGACTTTCAGGATATTCCTTTTCCATAAAAAGTTTTTTAAGATCTTAACCTCTTCTTTGAAAATGTCCAGAGTACTAGACATTCTTGAAGCTCGTATTAATTGTCCTTTTACTATTCCCTTTTTCTGATAAAAGGGATGCCCACTATAATAATTAAGATAAGCATTTGAAAAGGAACTTTTTCTGTATATTTGTGACTGAAAGCATTCGTTTCCGTAATCTTTAACTAAGGTGACATCCAAATAATGCAATCTATCAGTGTCAATGTTATGGGCGAATTTCAAAAAGGATGTGGCATTATTAATGTAACTTAAAAATTCTAATAGACTTTTTTCATCCCCCTTCCATAAAATACAGATATCATCCAGAAATCTTCTATAGTATACTATATCCTGGTGCCATACACTTGCCAAAACGTAATTCTTTTCCCAGTAGTAAAGTACTAAGTTGGCATATAGGGAAGCGCAAGAAGCCCCCATTGCCACTCCCTTTTTCTGGCGGTAAAATTCGCCGTTGAAGTGCATAAAATTTTTTCAAGTACTAATTCCTTAAATTCAAAAATAAGATTCATTGTTCTAGAAGACAAACCTGTTTCAGTATGTCCAAACCACTCTAACACTGTTTGGTGGGGAATACTCAGGAAAAGATCTTTGACATCTACTGTGACCATTAACAGTTCCGGGTGAAATAAAGCTTGATCAATCCCTTTCAGGAAGTCCCAGGAGTCCTTACAAATGTGACTTATTTTAGTCATTTGTTGTTTCAAAGAATAATCAATAAATTTAGCTAGGGGCTCTGTGATATTTCCTGCCCCAGAAACAATTGGTCTAAATTTAAGGGGGTCTATTGACTTGTGTGTCTTGGGAATCCCAAATATTTGGGCAATTTTAGATCTTTTAACATAGAGATAGTTATAAAGCTGTTCGTTGATCACATTTTGTAACAAGTGGTCTTCAACTGATAATTTATTTTGCATAAGATATATGGATCTCATTCTTTGAAACTAATTCATACTGGTCCAGATCTTGTAACATGTTGTGAATATGTGATTCATAGTCTAACGCATACATCAAGACTGTTCCCCCTCCCTTGTCGGTCTTCATAACCCTGCATCCCTCTTTTCTCAAATATTCAGTGAGTGCCAATTGACATTCAGGTATGTTATTAGGCACCCTAGTGTGGGCTTGCTGTTCAAATTTCCTAATATCATTCTCCACAAGTTCTTCAAATATTTTCAAAGAGAGATGAGTGGGAGGGTTAAAGGTACTCTTCCTACTGAGACTTTTACAAGAAATCTCTTGTCCTTTAAAAAACAGATTTAAATTCAGTTGTCTCAAGAACAATTTCAAATCTATTAAAGTGTTAACTACAAAGGATGACCTTAATGGAACAAAATGAAAACCCTTAGAAAATAATTCAAAATAATCGTCAGTGAGTTCAAGGTCAGTGTAATTGAAAATAGTGAAATTGCTCTTTCTATATATAATCCATTTTTCACTAGGCCGATCTGTTTCTATGGTAGAGTTTCCCCTTGGTGAGTCATTCAATTCAGGGGGTGGTTCCAGCTGTTGTGCTGGTACCTGTGTCCCTTCCCTCTCCTGCCAGGAAACTGAAAACCCTGTGCTGAAGGTTTTCTATATTTTTCAGCTATTCTTTCACTCCTTCTTAGAGTGTCTGTTCCCTCATTTGGGGGTTGGTTAAAATTTGTCTCCCCCCTCTTTCAATAAATACATTTTCATTTATGTTATTTCTCCTTCCCTTTACATATGGGAGGGGAAAGGCTCTCCCATCCCTGTATTCTACTAAATCTCTTTCCAGTTTCCTAATTTTACGATTTAAAACCTTGCTACAATGCTGGTCAACTTCATCAAATAATCTGTCATAGTCCCTTTTAATACTAAAAAACTTTACATCTTTCATCATCCTATCATTCAAACTATTCAATTCTTTCAGCAGACCATCTCCTTTTTTCTCATATTCCTTGACCATACATTTCAACATTTCCAGTCCAGCTTTGTTGAATATTTCACAAAGTTGGTCATATAGGTCAGAACCTGTCTGTACATTATTAGGAAACTTGAAAAAACGTAAACCTTTGGGAACTCGTAATACCTGAATACATTCATTTAAATAATTAATCTACATTTAATTATTTTTATATGTATAAAGTTTCTCTTTAAAATCAGAAAGGTTTTCAACATTCCGATTTTTATCATGTGGCACAGTACCTTTTTTAAAATAAAATTGATGTGCAGTCCAAGCTCCAAAATCAAAACTGTTCAATTCTCCGTCGGGTTCAAGGTAGAAAATAGTAGAGCTACTAGCATGTCCACAAGTGTTAGGGACCAATGTATTTGTGTTAAACCCCCTGTTTAACACATTAGAATTAATCTCAGAGGTCCCAGGGGTGTTCCGACCATTAAAACTTTTACATAACTGTTGTTGGTTACCAGGAATCCCAGTGGTAACAGTCTGCGTACGTTCGTTATAAAGCGAAGTCAACTGTGTTAAAAGGGAGAGTACCTGTTTGAATTCTCCCCTGGTAAATGGAGCTACATCCAGGTCATCTCTCAACATCGCTGGTGTTTGTGCGTAATCTTCAGCTTCCGTTCCTTCTGCCATGAGCTTCCAAAAAGAACCAATAAATCCAAAAAAAGAGAGTTTCAAACCATGAAGCAGAAAAGCTCAGCAAAAGAAGGACCCAGAAGCACCAAAAATGTAAACCTGATAGTTGTTTTAAAATACAACCACTGCTCAGTCCTTTCAAAACATTTATTGCTGCAATAAGCGATAAATAATAAAACCACAAATTAATTTAAATCCAAGCGCTTTCGCTCGGGTAAATCCGAGCTTTATCAAGGAAAAAGTGAAACTGTGATTCCAACCTTTAAATACCTTACTTGGTTAAATCACATGACCCTTTCTAATGAATACCTCCTTAATTAACTCATAAAAACAAGAATAGGAGTAAAATTTACGGACATCTGATCCTTTTAAGTATAATTCTTGTACTAATTCTAACTTCTTATAAATATATCATTGACACTTTTGAGTCATACTTCCATAGATGTACACTTATCCAAAGAATCATTAAAAGATTTTTATAATCAAAACAATCAAAATTGAGTAAAATAAGCATTTTTTATGTACACTATTAAGGTGAATAAAAATTATTACTTTGTACACATAAAAAATCTTTTAGAGGAAAAAATTTTTATATATATAAAAAACATAATTTCATTTGTGATTTTTAATGTGTAATTAAACAAGCCTAAGAATGTATCATTTTAAATATAGTTTCCAATGTGGTGAATCTTCTGCTAATGGTCAGAGAGGTATTAACCCTCCATCCCTTATATCCCATAAGGTCAAGTTGCTTAATAATAATAATAATAATAATAATAATAATAAAATTGTGGTGTAATGAACAGTGTTTTTTCTTTAATCCTAAAGGTGAGCTTGCCTTAGTTTTAAAACACTGTTGATGTTCAAAACTATCATTCAGTCCGGGAAACCTGGTGGAATCCAGTTTGAGTTGCCAAAACAATTCCCGGTATTCCAACCTGGTATCCAGCTACCCCCACGTACATCAGGTGTTGTCTGTTCTAATACTACAAATTTAATAACCATCTCTTTGCAAACCAAAGAGTGTTTGTAGAAGGAGTTGCTCTCTTTGCAATTGTCAATGTCATTAAAATGTTCAAACACTCTTCTCCTAAAAACTCTTTCTGTCTTGCCCACATAAAAACTGTGACAAGTCATGCAACACCCTAGGTATACCACACCGTTCAGCCCACAATTGAAGTACCTCTTAGCGGTATATCTGAAATTCCTCGAGGGAAGGTATAAAACACTTTGATTTAACATGGCGTGGCATTGCTTACAATTCCCACATGGATATGTACCAAATTTTCTCTTAGTACTGTCCTTTTTAACCTCTTGCTTAACTTCTAAATGTTCCTTAAGGTTCATATCCCTTTTTCTAACAAAATGTGGGAATAAGGGAATGTGGGCTTTAATGTCTTCCTGAAGCCTAAGAATAGGCCAGTATTTTCGAATAACTTGTTCAATCTTGTCCGAGTTGTTAGAAAAAGTGTGTACATAACTATTTTTAACCTTTATGTGGGCAAGACAGAAAGAGCTTTTAGGAGAAGAGTGTATGAACATTTTAATGACATTGTCAATTGCAAAGAGAGCAATGCCTTCTACAAACACTCTTTGGTTTGGAAAGAGATGGTTATTAAATTTGTAGTATTAGAACAGACAACACCTGATGTACGTGGGGGTAGCTGGGAAACCAGGTTGGAATACCGGGAATTGTTTTGGCAACTCAAACTGGATTCCACCAGGTTTCCCTGACTGAATGATAGTTTGAACATCAACAGTGTTTTAAAAGTAAGGCAAGCTCGCTTTTAGGATTAAAGAAAAAACACTGTTCATTACACCACAATTTTATTATTATTATTATTATTAAGCAACTTGACCTTAAGGGATATAAGGGATGGAGGGTTAATGGCTCTCTGACCATTAAAGCAGAAGGTTCACCACATGGGAAACTATATTTAAAATGATACACTCTTAGGTTGGTTTAATTACACATTAAAAATCACAAATGAAATTATGTTTTTTATATATATAAAAAAATTTTCCTCACAGGATTTTTATGTGTACAAAGTAATAATTTTTATTCACCTTAATAGTGTACATAAAAAAATGTTTATTTTATTCAATTTTGATTATTTTGATTATAAAAATCTTTTAATGATTTTTTGGATAAGTTTACATCTATGGAAGTATGACTCAAAAGTGTCAATGATATATTTATAAGAAGTGAGAATTAGTACAAGAATTATACTTAAAAGGATCAGATGTCCGTAAATTTTACTCCTATTCTTGTTTTTATGAGTTAATTAAGGAGGTATTCATTAGAAAGGGTCATGTGATTTAACCAAGTAAGGTATTTAAAGGTTGGAATCACAGTTTCACTTTTTCCTTGATAAAGCTCGGATTTACCCGAGCGAAAGCGCTTGGATTTAAATTAATTTGTGGTTTTGTTACTTATCGCTTATTGCAGCAATAAATGTTTTGAAGGGACTGAGCAGTGGTCGTATTTTAAAACAACTATCAGTTTTACATATTTGGTGCTTCTGGATCCTGCTTTTGCTGAGCTTTTCTGCTTCGTGGTTTGAAACTCTCTTTTTTTGACAGTATTTAAATTGATTTAACTTTGTTGCATGATTATTAACTGAACTGAAAGTTTTGACTCTGTTCTTCAGTTAGTGCTGGCTTGAATTTTATTTTTTCCTAGTAATTGCAGGTGTGGGGGTAGCCACATCCTTTGATTTCCTGTCCTTGCCTATTTAGGTGGTACAGTTTGAAATATTTTCTGCTTAAAAACCTCAGCTTTGGCCAGCTAAGATCTAGCTGTATTCAACTGGACCTATAAGAGAATTTATTTACATTTATCTGCACTTTTTTTCAAATAATATAGTATTTAAATTGATTTAACTGTGTTGCATGATTATTAACTGAAATGGAAGTTTTGACTCTGTTCTTCAGTTAGTGCTGGCTTGAATTTTATTATTTCTTAGTAATTGCAGGTGTGGGGGTAGCCACATCCTTTGATTTCCTGTCCTTGCCTATTTAGGTGGTACAGTTTGAAATATTTTCTGCTTAAAAACCTCAGTTTGGCAATCTAAGATCTAGCTGTATTCAACTCGACATATAAGAGAATGTAAGTACATTTATCTTAACTTTTTTTCAAATAATACAGTATTTAAATTGATTTAACTGTGTTGCATGTTTATTAACTGAACTGGAAGTTTTGACTATGTTCTTCGGATAGTGCTGGCTTGAATTTTATTATTTGTTAGTAATTGCAGGTGTGGGGATAGCCACATCCTTTGATTTCCTGTCCTTGCGGATTTAAGTGGTACAGTTTGATATATTTTCTGCTTAAAAGCCTCAACTTTGGCCGGCTAAGATCTAGCTGTATTCAACTGGATCTATAAGAGAATTTAAGTACCTTTATATTTACTTTTTTTCAAATAATACAATATTTTGATTGATTTAACTGTGTTGCATGATTATTAACTGAACTGGAAGTTTTGACTCTGTTCTTCAGTTAGTGCTGGCTTGAATTTTATTATTTGTTAGCAATTTCAGGTGTGGGCATAGCCACATCCTTTGATTTCCTGTCCTTGCCTTTTTAAGTGGTACAGTTTGAAATATTTTCTGCTTAAAAACCTCAGATTTGGCCAGCTAAGATCTATCTGTATTCAACTGGACGTATAACATAATTTAAGTACCTTTATCTGCACTTTTTTTCAAATAATACAGTATTTACATTAATGTAACTGTGTTGCATGATTATTTATTTTATTTATTTATTTATTTGTTTTACAGTTGATGACTGGGATAGTCCAACTGGGCGCATGTCCATTTTCAGTGGAGGCCTGGGGAGAAAAGCTCCAAGGGTAAGCAATCACAGCATTACATTATACCAGCATTACATATTACAAACAGACTATTTACAGATATTACACAAGTAAGCAAGTTAAACAAGTTCCACAGGTTACAATTAATCCTGAGCACAAGTCAGGATTAAATTAAATTACACAGTAAACTGGTTAACAGATTTTGACACATTCTAGAGAGAGTTAGCCAGGCTTGCTACATTGACATAGCCAGTTAGGTGACAAATGTTGTTTGTGTCTAGTTTTAAATTGTCCTAAGTTGGAAAGTAAAGTAATATCAGCTGGAAGAGAGTTCCAGGATCTACTTAAACTTTGCAAAGAGAAAATCACTGGCTGTGTTGGTTTTGATAGTTTGGTTAACATGTAGGTCAAATTTTAGATTATTGTCTATGATGACACCTAATAGTTTTGTAGATGGGTCAGGGGAGATTATTGTGCCATCATTTTATTTCATGGTAAAGGTGAATGTGGTAGACCTACATGTTGGTGAAAATAATAGCAAAAAGGTTAAAGGTTTTTTTAAATGGTGTAGGAAAAA